>NC_058090.1:62134361-62434361 GCF_014858855.1 Bufo gargarizans
CCATATGATCACTCCTTATACCACACACCAGTTATCTTTTTCAGAGTACTTCCCTTTTTAAGGGTGACATATTCACCTGAATCTTCTGGTGGTTTCTTACGCTTTATCAATTGAGAGGTCTTTCCTATTCCCCATATTGTGAACTTTATTAGACAATATATAAGGAGTAGGAATACCAAAGTCATCAAAATAACACCTGCCTTTTTGAAGAAGTTGAAAATTCCGGAAAAGATACCTCCTGCCCAATCTCCTAATGAGTCAAAAGGGTTCCATGACCCTGGCATATTATGTAATGCCCCTTGTAATCTCTCCCTCTCCTCTTGATGACTGTTGATTATATCATAGTAATCTGGTACCTCAATGTCCTTTGTGTCTTTGGTGAAGTTGGAGAAATAAATGCAACAGATTTGTTTGTTTTCTGTTTGATCACACAGTCCAGTGACTGCCATCATCAGTCTTTCCTGTCTCTGCCTAATCACTTCCTGTTCCATCCTTATTTTTCTCATTTCTTCATTTATCATCCCCAGGTCTTTTGTGGTGATATTAACCCATCCCTCGACTAATTCCTGGAAGGCATCTAATCTTACTAGTGCCATTGCAGTTCCCGACGGGCCTAAGATGCTCATGTAAAACTTCTCCCATGTGCTCGTCAGTGCCCTTTTTTTCCTGTGTGTGTTATGGAAAATGAGCACCCCATGGGCTGGTCCCATCCGTACTTCTTTTCCTGATTGTGCACTCATGTATGGGAAGAGTTGGACCAGAGTACACCAACCTTTTGAACTAGGATCTTTAGGAAAAGGGATTGTAGTATGGCACCATAATCCACAACACACTACCCAGCCCTTTGGTAGACGAGGTGCTGGAACATCACTGAAGGTATTTTGCCCACTTCTTAGCCCCATTAGACACATCCATTGAACTATGTTAATAGGGTCAGTACTTCCATACCTAATGTCCGTTTTGTTTACTTGCTTCAACCAAGAAGTTAATGGGCCTTGATTGACCTGGGGCTTATAAGATGGACATTCTGTAAGATTGTACTGAAACATTCTTTCTATTGTTTCATCAGCATCGGCAATGGCGACTGTATTGAGCCCTTTTATGTCTACTGTTTGATTTGTAATATAGCTTTCTATGTCCAACAGTGTGAAGTTAACGTCTGTGTCTGCACAGAATCTAGCATTAGCAAAATATTTAATATCCCTAGAATAATGACCATTTAAAAAACAAAAGTTTGGAGGCTCAGAATACCCTTGTATCAAGAATGGTTTGTTAGTTGTTGTGATTTGTACTGTCTCTAGATCTGTTAGGTTGATAAGGGAAGGAAGGCGCATAGGTTTTGCTAGCATTGGATAAATGTGCTCCCGTGAATGCATGTGTGAACAAACCCAACAGTCTCCTTTTCCCTCTGACTGTTGTTTACCAAATTCATGCATTAGTAGGAAATGATGTGGCACCTTACTTGGGTCGGGCCAGTTTAATGGTTCTACCTTATCATTCGGGAGAGAGGGTGTGTCTATTATCTTTTCTCTGAAGGTTGTCTCGGAGAGGAGACTTTTTCCCTGAGTTCCTTGTCTTTTTAATTCCTGTATTTTCCTCCTAGTGACTTTGTCGATTGGATTGGGTGATAGACATATGGAGGTATTCTTTGGGGATGCCCTGATAATTACGATTATAGCGTCTATTTTACATACCCCTTCCTTCTTCTGCTCATGCCAATCTATAATTTTATTCAACATTGATTGTGACAATTTATTTCCTCCTTTAGTACAACAGGCGATTTTTTTGTAACTGGACCTATTAAATACAGATGCAGATCTTTTTGTTCTCTCATGTAAGGTTTCATTCACTTGTATTGGTGTGTGTGTGTCATAAATGCTTGCATGGTTATCACTACTATACTATAGAGAATTGCGAGGATACATATAATTGCCAAACAGTACAACAGAGATGATGGACACTTAGTGATCCCGATCCTGCGACTTGTTTTTGTTTCAGTGTCTATATCAATAGTATGAGTTTCTTTTTCCTCTATTTCTTCAGAAAAGGATGTTGTGGAACAAGGAGACTGGGGTGGTCTGGGGAGTTTTCTTTTAGGGGGTTTTTCCTTGACAACCCTGCTCCTGTCATCCCATGTCAGTACCCTCCGGAAGTAGAAAGGATTTATCCATTGTCTCCCACCATCTGACAGCTTCATTCTCTGAACCATCTGTTTACTAAACGGTTCAGGAAAGTTTTGATCTTTCAAGTCCTCAGTAATGCGTTCTTTTCCATACCAGTGGCTTGGGATGCACAAAGTCTTTTTGCTTTTCAGTGGGCTGATGATGGTCAGGTGACTTGGACCCGTCTCCCACAAGGTTTTGGGGATAGTCCAGCAGCCTTTTCTATTGTATTAAAGGCTACATTGGAAGATTGGGAAGATTTTACGGGATTTATCGGTGTATTCCAGGGACTGACAATCTTCCTAAGAATTCCCATCTGCAAGTATTTCTCAATTTGCGGCCTTATACCCTCTAACTTTTCCTCACTCAATGGGTATTGTTTCTGAAAGGTTGGCATAACCCCCTCCTTCAAACAGGGCCGGTAGGGCTCACAGTTAATCGTTCCTACTGAGTCTTTACATTTAGCCCAGATTGGATGATTTTCCAGGGACATTGGTATGCTTAAAAAGAACCCATTCATGTCACGTCTCTTTGGGTTTGTCAGGTCACATTTCATTGAGGTCGCTGTCAGTCTTCCCTTTTTGTCAAAAACTAATGAAATCTGTAATGCTGCCATTAGATCCCTTCCTAATAGGCAAACGGGGCATTCTAGTAGGACTGCAAAAGACATGTGCGTCACTAGTTCTCCAGTAAGAGTACAAACCGGGAGCGGTGCTGTCACCTTATGTATCACTGTCGTCCCATTGATACCCATAGAACTTCCTTCGGTGCATTTGTCGTTAATGAAGTCTATTTTGTTTACGCTTGAAGTCGTTGCTCCGGTGTCAAGCAATAAATTAACTGTAATACCATCAATTTGCAGTATTACTTGTGGTAAAACTTGCCAATCAGTTGGAACAAAATGCATAATGAAGGACGGGACTCGTTCTGGGCACCCCTAATAGTGATTGTTCCCCCGTGGGGACGGGTGTTCATGCTCAGACCACCTCCGTAAATCTGATTGCAGATTGGGTTGTCTACTTCCCCCATCCTGTGCTGGCCAGTGTATGTTAATAAGATCCCCCTGGGGTTGTCTTCTTGTTATATCTTGCTGTCTTTCCTGTTGTCTGGATCCCCCTCGGTAGTCTAAGGCGCCTCTCCCTCTGTATCCTCTCCTATCTTCATCTCTCACCTTTGGACATTCCCGCCTCCAGTGACCTAGACTCCCACAAATGAAACAGCCCTGTTTCTGATTTCTTTCTACTCTTCCCGGGTAACTTGCCTGGCCCCTACTTCTCGGACCTCTTCTATTATCCCTTCCCCGGGAGAAACCTGACATCATCATGTAATTGCTTTCCCCACCTGACAATATAGACTCCTGTTGTATGTCCTGCTGCATTAACAATGGGAATACTCCTCCCTTTTGATTAAAAACACCAGAGGCTGAGCGTTTTGCTATGTCCTCCATAAATTCTGTCACCGATTGAGTAAGCCATTCGTTATTCACTAATTTTATTAGCTGCGTTGTCTTAGGGTCCCCATTATTCATACATGTAGTCTTGAACAATTCAGGTGCATTCATCCCTGTACTACTGTAGAGATCCAACAGTCTCTTACAGAAACTATAAAAATCCTCTTTCGGCTCTTGTTTTGTATTTAGCATCGTGTGTAAGCCTGAATCTCCTTTGTATCTTTTCATCCATTCTACTCCTATCTTATCCCAAAACTTTTTCCAAACATTGGGGCGGCTAACTTCCTGTCCTGCATCCCTAACTTCTTTTTCTGATGCCTTCTTTATCTCGTCTGTATCGATTTGGGAGCCAGTGTCTGGGTCTATGGCGGAGAGTATTATCTGAATATCCTCCATTGTTAATTGGCTCCCTGCAGTATACTTCTGCAGAAACATAGCTGCTGCTCTAGGGTCCTTTTTTTGGATTGGGACACATATCCTTCAGTTCTTTCATTAATCCTAAAGGAAGAGGGATATGGACTTCAGTGTCACCTACAGTGATCATGGGGAGCTGTAGTTGTGTGCCTTTCTTATCCCCTTCCTCAGGTGTTAGAGCGAGTTTGGAAAATTTGTCTGTCAGGGGTTGCATCACTCCAGGTACTCTAGGGGTGGAGGTTGCCAGGGGTGTTCCATGTTCTAAACTGTCTGCCTCTATCTGTGTTTCAGTTCTCCTACCGTATTCTTCCTGAGCTCTGGTTTCCCAGTCCTTTTTCACCCTCCTGTACTCCTGTCTTAATTGTTCTATCTCGGTCAGCAGCTGGGTTTTTTTGTTAGTCACACCTCTGGTTTTCCCACACTCTCCTCCCAGAATGCCCTTCAATTCATCCATCTGTTCCTCACTAGGGAGGTCAGTATTATCGGGGTTCTCGTGATCATATATAACGGGAAAGACATTCTGAAGGGGAAGTTGTTTAATGTAGGCTATGTCTGTCCTTAGTTTATCCCTCAGTTGGGTCAGCTCCTGTACATAAATGTTCATACTTTTTCTATATTCCTTTCTCCTTTCCTGAGCCTCTTTGACTTGTGGAGCCACATCTTTTTGTTCCCTAAGTGCTGCTGCCACTATAACTGCAGTACTCAAAAGGGAATCTCTATCCCCCAAATCCGGGTACAGTCCGGTTCTCTTTTGGTTCTCACCAGAAAATAATAATAATTCTGGTGCGGTTGCTTGTTTTGGACAGGGGACCTTATCATAAGGGTCTTGTAGCATGTCCTCCGTAGAGACAGCTGGGAGTGTTGCCTTTTCTGGTTCTAATACCGTCACATCATATGCCGGTGGTTTATCTGGTAAAGAGGGCAGAATTTCTGACCATGGAACTTCTTCCTCTTTACTCACTGTCCCCCTATCCTGTTTTAAGTATATGTGATGGGTTGGTGGAAATCTCTTCCTATACTCTTTTAATGCTTTCTCCCATTTCTTAAAACATGTTTTCATATAATTTTCATCCCAGGCACCGGCTGGATAGTTATATTTCGGGTGAAGCCCCACCATTTTTCTAACCTCCTCCCAGTCCCCTTCATTGCGAGGACCTACATCGCTGATCTGTGTAATAGACAGTTGCTGACTGCGGTCACAGATATTTACCCAAAATGGATCAGTTACACTAATCCCACAGGTGCCTGATACAAAATGTAACGGTGTGGGTCTGGTCTCTGGCTCACCATCCAGATCCTTTCCCACGCCGTTACCCATATTGTTTATTGCGATTGACAATGAACTCTATATATATTTGAGCAGCAAACAGTGAGGTGTAAATAGCAGCGTAGAAATAGCAGCAATTGAATAGCAGCAAGTAATTGTGTTAGTACTGATCAATTAAGCCAGCACAATCAGATTTTCCACCAGTACAATATTCTTATCACACGTGTAAAATATCTAATATGGGCAACACCATTTATGGACTTAATAGACTGCAGTAATCAATGTCACCTTCCAAGTTATAACCGTACAGTTATGTTCTTTAAACAATTCACTCCACAGACAATCCTAGTGAGTTAGAAACCAACATCTGCATTGAGATGTATGCGTTTCCCTCACTGTTTCCTTTTTTTCCTTTGTATCATATGTATTCCTTTACATATATTCCTGGTACCTTTTCCTTGTTTCACATAAATCCAGAGTTATCCTTTAACTCATTCACATATATCCGGAGTTATCCTGTAACTCAATAAACCGTCAAGTGAGACTAATTCCCACTTGTAAAATCCCTGCCAACGTCCGAAGAGACTAGTTCTACATTCGGAAAATTCCCTGCCATCAATATGATGTATGTTCCTGGAACAACATCCCCTGCCAACCACTGTGCCTATAGGAGACGCCGCTCCTATCAGGATACGCAGAACACTGAGTGCTGCCTCGTGTCTGTCCCACAGTCATATGAACACTAAACTAACCTATCAACTAACCTGCCATCCAGTATACATTAGATATCCACCGTATCCAGGAGAGAAACATTCCAACCAACATAAATAGTGGCAGAAATTATTACTCACCTGGATAGTCAGTGAACCATCCTCTGCTACCAATTGAAAGGGCCCCTGGTTTGTCTGTGGGTGAATCACCGGCCGGACAACCACTGAAGACCAATACACGTTAATAGGTATAAAATGGTTGCTCCTTTATTTAGACATCGTAGACAATTTATAGCTTCAAACCGCAAATTAACATAGACCTGCCCTACGTTTCGTCCAATCAGGTAACGAATTTTCAAGGACATCTTTATTCCAACAAAGTAAAAACAAAGTCATGATAATTTCTTAGAAACAAGGTACATATGTGACGCATTTATTATTCTTAGAATTTAGATATCTAATCACCATCTTTGTCGCCCTTCGCTTTGTTCAAATATTTCGCGGAATTATCTTGGTTTATTTCGTACCAACATTTACCTGATAGAACGTCCTTCACTTTATCTAAACCCAAGGTGAACGTCAATATACAAACCCATATTGCAGTAAGTGTAAAATATATGTCTAATGCACATGTTAGATATATGCGTACAAAGGTATATATGAGTATATATGTTTCTGCAGTTATGATGTCATGCATTCAGCAATTCTCTCTCCAGGTACCTTCTTCATAAATGTGGCATTCTTTTGCAAAGCATGCATATCTCTTTCTAGCCATGCGGTTTTGAGCTTCAGACAGCCACTTCCTGCTAGCTTGTGTTACTAGACTTGTTGTTATAAGAATATAAAATATTTCCTTTAAAGAGGAACTCTGTATACATTAATACAAGCATATAAGGCTGAATATATATATACATGTATGTGTGGATACAGACATAATTTCCTTACACCTGTCACGATCATGGTTATGGTCGTGACTCCTTGAACCGCAGGCAGTTGCCTGCGGTCTTGTTCTTGTTGTCAATCACAGGTGAGGGCTGAAGTATGTTGCCGCTGGCAACATTATGTATTGGCAGTATAGCAGCCTGAGCTGTGGCTAGGCAGCTTGCTGTCAAGTGCATGCGGTTGCACCTGCAACGTGTGTTTATATGTGTGCACTTTCCGTTCTGGTGTGCACAGGGTTTATTGTGTGTGTATTCCCCTTTAAGTTGCTGTTTTTCCTTTGTCAGGTGTAGGAAGGGTTAACTCCCTTCTTTGTGTGAACACTGTGTGTGTCTGTGTGTTTGTGTGGCTACATACGTTTGGTGAGGGTGAGGCTTTAAAGCCTCAGTTAAGCTTTGTTTGTAAGCTGGAGGCACCCTCCTGGTCCCTTATAACATCTGCCAGTTAGGGCCACCCTTGTGCTCCTTCCCGCCGGGTTTGCGGCTGCTAAGCAGCCAATAAACGTGCAGGTAAATACTTCCATAATTGTAATGCCAGTAGCCATGTTGGCTGCTGGCATTGCAGTGATTGCCTGGCCGGAACGCGTCATCACGTGCTATATAGCACCCGATGACACGTGCTCGGATGAGTAATAAACAGAGCAGAGCGTAGGAAGGGAAAGGCAGTGTAGGGAGCGAAATTCACAGTTATTATTCTAAGAAAGCTTTTCAAAGACCCTAAAGTTCTTTTAAGGACTACTGTGTGTGTGTTTGACAGCAGTAACATATGTTTCTTTTATACCTATTAGTGACATATACTGTACATCATCCGCAGACTGTCTTTTTGCGTAAATTCAAATAATCAGCAACACATTTATTGTCTATAGTGTGCGTTTAATACAAATCCGTGACATATACAGTATTCCATCTGAAAACTGTTTCTTTAGCGTAAATTTTAATAATCTGGGCCTAATCTAGTGACTATAGTGTGTTGTTTGCTGTGATATATACAGTACGTCATCCGAAAACACTTTCTTTAGGGCAAGTTTAACTAATCTGGGCCTAATAATCTGGGCCTAATATAGTGTGCATAATCTGTGGTGTTCTGTAACCAATACTGTACTACATCAGAAAACAGTGTCTGTATTACAGATTCCAATAATCTGGGCCTAATATAGTGTCCATAATCTGTAATGTTCTGTAACCAATACTTTAATACATCAGAAAACAGTGTCTGTATTGCAAATTCCAATAATCTGGGCCTAATATAGTGTCCATAATTTGTGGTGTTCTGTGACATACTGTCCTGCATCTGAAAACTGTGTCTGTATTAGAGATGTCCCGAACATTGCTTGTTCGCATTCGCCGCGGCGGGCGAACATATGCGATGTTCGGTCCACCCCCTATTCGTCATCATTGACCAAACTTTGACTCTGTAACTCACATTCCAGGAAAATCAGCAGCATACCCTCCCTCCCAGAACCTCCCACCTCCTAGACAGCATCGATTTTAGATTCATTCAGAAGCTACAGTCTTAGTGAGAGGAGGGACAGTGTAGCTGCTGCTGACTTAATAGGGAAATCAATAGCTAGGCTAGTGTATTCATTGTCCACTCCAGTCCTGAAAGACTCATATGATCTCTGCTGTGAGGACAGTGTCCTGACAGCACCCCAAAAAGCAATTTTTAAGGCTAGTACATCAGTCTCCTTCATTTTTATATTTTTTATCCTCTGTATCTAGTTGCCTGCTAGCGTGTGTGTCAGGCTCACAGCGTATACTGTGCCCACTTACCCAGTGCCACCACTAATATCTGGTGTCACACACAGTAGCTTGCATAAAAAATAAAAATAAACAAAAAACTTTTTGGACTGTAATATAATAGCAGTTACTTTTCTGCAAGCGTGTGTATTAGGCCTACAGCGACTACTCTGCCAACTTCTGCCAGTGCCACCAGTGCCACTCATATCTGGTGTCACACACAGTAGCTTGCATTTAAAAAAATTCTAATAATTTTGACTGTAATATAATAGCAGTTAGTTTTCTGCAACCGCGTGTGTTAGGCTTACAGCGTCTACTCTGCCAACTTCTGCCAGTTCCAGCAGTGCTACTCATATCTGGTGTGACACACAGTAGCTTAAACTTAAGAAAAATAAAAAATATATATATTTTGACTGTAATATAATAGCAGTTAGTTTTCTGCAAGCGTGTGTGCTAGGCCTACAGCGTCTACTCTGCCCACTTCTGCCAGTGCCACTCATATATCTGGTGTCACACACAGTAGCTTGCATTTAAAAAAAACAAAACAATTTTGACTGTAATATAATAGCACTTACTTTTCTGCAAGCGTGTGTGTTAGGCCTACAGCATCTGCTCTGCCAACTTCTGCCAGTGCCACTCATATATCTGGTGTCACACACAGTAGCTTGCATTTAAAAAAATAAAAAATAAAAAATTTGACTGTAATATAATAGTAGTTACTTTTCTGCAAGCGTGTGTGTTAGGCCTACAGCATCTACTCTGCCAACTTCTGCCAGTGCCACTCATATATCTTGTGTCACACACAGTAGCTTGCATTTTTTTTTTTAAACAACACAATTTTGACTGTAATATAATAGCTGTTACTTTTCTGCAAGCGTGTGTGTTAGGCCTACAGCGTCTGCTCTGCCAACTTCTACCAGTGCCACCAGTGCTACTTATATCTGGTGTCACACACAGTAGCTTGCATTTAAAAAAAGATATATAATATTTTTGACTGTATTATAATAGCAGTTAGTTTTCTGCAAGCGTATGTGTTAGGCCTACAGCATCTACTCTGCCAACTTCTGCCAGTGTCACTCATATATCTTGTGTCGCACAGAGTAGCTTGCATTTTTTTTTAAAACAACACAATTTTGACTGTAATATAATAGCAGTTAGTTTTCTGCAAGCGTGTGTGCTAGGCCTACAGCGTCTACTCTGCCAACTTCTGCCAGTGCCACTCATATATATTGTGTCACACACAGTAGCTTGCATTTTTTTTTAAAAACAACACAATTTTGACTGTAATATAATAACAGTTAGTTTTCTGCAAGCGTGTGTGTTAGGCCTACAGCGTCTACTCTGCCAACTTCTGCCAGTGCCACCAGTGCCACTTATATCTGGTGTCACAAACAGTAGCTGGCATTTAAAAAGATAATAATAATTTTCACTGTAATATAATAGCAGTTAGTTTTCTGCAAGCGGGTGTGTTAGGCCTACAGCGTATATTCTGCCAACTTCTGCCAGTGCCACAAGTGCCACTTATATCTGGTGTCACACATAGTAGCTTGTATTAAAAAAATTAATAATAATAATTTTGACTGTAATATAATAGCAGTTAGTTTTCTGCAAGCGTGTGTGCTAGGCCTACAGCGTCTACTCTGCCAACTTCTGCCAGTGCCACTCATATATCTGGTGTCACACACAGTAGCTTGCATTTAAGATAAACAAAACACAATTTTGACTGTAATATAATAGCAGTTACTATTCTGCAAGCGTATGTGTTAGGCCTACAGCGTCTACTCTGCCAACTTCTGCCAGTGCCACTCATATATCTGGTGCCACACACAGTAGCTTGCATTTAAAAAAATCAACACAATTTTGACTGTAATATAATAGCAGTTTGTTTTCTGCAAGCAAGTGTGTCAGGCCTACAGCATCTACTCTGCCAACTTCTGCCAGTGCCACCAGTGCCACTGATATCTGGTGTCACACACAGTAGCTTGCATTTAAAAAAGATAATAATAATTTTGACTGTAATATAATGGCAGTTAGTTTTCTGCAAGCGTGTGTGTTAAGCCTACAGCGTCTATTCTGCCAACTTCTGCCAGTGCCACTCATATATCTGGTGCCACACACAGTAGCTTGCATTTAAAAAAATCAACACAATTTTGACTGTAATATAATAGCAGTTTGTTTTCTGCAAGCAAGTGTGTCAGGCCTACAGCATCTACTCTGCCAACTTCTGCCAGTGCCACCAGTGCCACTGATATCTGGTGTCACACAGAGTAGCTTGCATTTAAAAAAGATAATAATAATTTTGACTGTAATATAATGGCAGTTAGTTTTCTGCAAGCGTGTGTGTTAAGCCTACAGCGTCTATTCTGCCAACTTCTGCCAGTGCCACTCATATATCTGGTTTCACACACAGTAGCTTGTATTTTTTTTTTTTAAACAACACAATTTTGACTGTAATATAATAGCTGTTACTTTTCTGCAAGCGTGTGTGTTAGGCCTACAGCGTCTGCTCTGCCAACTTCTACCAGTGCCACCAGTGCTACTTATATCTGGTGTCACACACAGTAGCTTGCATTTAAAAAAAGATATATAATATTTTTGACTGTATTATAATAGCAGTAACTTTTCTACAAGCGTGTGTGTTAGGCCTACAGCATCTACTCTGCCAACTTCTACCAGTGCCACTTATTTCTGGTGTCACACACAGTAGCTTGCATTAAAAAAAAAAAAACAACACAATTTTGACTGTAATATAATAGCAGTTACTTTTCTGCAAGTGTGTGATTTAGGCCTACAGCATCTACTCTGCCAACTTCTGCCAGTGCCACTCATATATCTGGTGTCACACACAGTAGCTTGCATTTAAAAAAATAAACACAATTTTGACTGTAATATAATAGCTGTTAGTTTTCTGCAAGCGTGTGTGTTAGGCATACAGCGTCTATTCTGCCAACTTCTGCCAGTGCCACTCATATCTGGTGTCACACACAGTAGCTTGCATAAAAAAAAACCAGAACATTTTGACTGCAATATACTAGCAGTTAGTTTTCTGCAAGCGTGTGTGTGTTAGGCCTACAGCGTCTACTCTGCAAACTTCTGCCAGTGCCACCAGAGCCACTCATATCTGGTGTCACACACAATAGCTTAAACTTAAGAAAAATAAAAAAAATATATATTGACTGTAATATAATTGCAGTTACTTTTCTGCAAGCGTGTGTGCTAGGCCTACAGTGTCTACTCTGCCAACTTCTGCCAGTTCCAGCAGTGCTACTCATATCTGGTGTGACACACAGTAGCTTAAACTTAAGAAAAATAAAAAATATATATATTTTGACTGTAATATAATAGCAGTTAGTTTTCTGCAAGCGTGTGTTAGCTAGGCCTACAGTGTCTACTCTGCCAACTTCTGCCAGTGCCACTCATATATCTGGTTTCACACACATTAACTTGCATTTAAAAAAAAATAAACACAATTTTTACTGTAATATAAAAGCAGTTACTCCTCTGCAAGCGTGTGTGTTAGGCCTACAGTGTCTGCTCTGCCAACTTCTGCCAGTGCCACCAGAGCCACTCATATCTGGTGTCACACACAATAGCTTAAACTTAAGAAAAATAAAAAAAATATATATTTTGACTGTAATATAATAGCAGTTAGTTTTCTGCAAGCGTGTGTTAGTTAGGCCTACAGCGTCTGCTCTGCCAACTTCTGCCAGTGCCACTCATAACTGGTGTCACACACAGAAGCTTGCATTTAAAAAAAATTAAACATTTTTTGACTGTAATATAAAAGCATTTACTTTTCTGCAAGCGTGTGTGTTAGGCCTACAGCATCTGCTCTGCCAACTTCTGCCAGTTCCAGCAGTGCTACTCATATCTGGTGTCACACACAAAAGCTTAAACTTAAGAAAAATAAAAAATATATATATTTTGACTGTAATATAATAGCAGTTAGTTTTCTGCAAGCGTGTGTTAGTTAGGCCTACAGCGTCTGCTCTGCCAACTTCTGCCAGTGCCAATCATATCTGGTGTCACACACAGTAGCTTGCATTAAAAAAATATCACAATTTTGACTGTAATATAATAACAGTTACTTTTCTGCAAGCGTGTGTGTTAGGCCTACAGCGTCTACTCTGCCAACTTCTGCCAGTGCCACCAATGCCACTCATATCTGGTGTCACACACAGTAGCTTGCATTAAAAAAAACTAAACAATTTTGACTGTAATATAATTGCAGTTAGTTTTCTGCAAGCATGTGTGTTAGGCATACAGCGTCTATTCTGGCAACTTCTGCCAGTGCCACTCATATCTGGTGTCACACACAGTAGCTTGCATAAAAAAAAAAAAAAGAACATTTTGACTGTAATATACTAGCAGTTAGTTTTCTGCAAGCGTGTGTGTGTTAGGCCTACAGCGTCTACTCTGCCAACTTCTGCCAGTGCCACTCATATATCTGGTGTCACACACAGTAGCTTGCATAAAACAAAAAAAAAAACTATTTTGACTGTAATATAATAGCAGTTAGTTTTCTGCAAGCGTGTGTGTTAGGCCTACAGCATCTGCTCTGCCAACTTCTGCCTGTGCCAATCATATATCTGGTGTCACACACTGTAGCTTGCATTTAAAAAAACAACAACACAATTTTGACTGTAATATAATAGCAGTTACTTTTCTGCAAGCGTGTGTGTTAGGCCTACAGCGTCTACTCTGCCAACTTCTACCAGTGCCACTCATATCTGGTGTCACACACAGTAGCTTGCATTTAAAAAATAAAATAAAATTTTGACTGTAATATAATAGCAGTTAGTTTTCTCCAAGCGTGTGTGTTAGGCCTACAGTGTCTGCTCTGCCAACTTCTGCCAGCGCCACCAGTGCCACTCATATCTGGTGTCACACACAGTAGCTTGCATTTAAAAAATATACAATTTTGACTGTAATATAAAAGCAATTAGTTTTCTGCAAGCGTGCAAGCGTGCAAGCGTGCTTGCATTTAAAAAATATACAATTTTGACTGTAATATAAAAGCAATTAGTTTTCTGCAAGCGTGTGTGTTAGGCCTACAGTGTCTACTCTGCCAACTTCTGCCAGTGCCACTCATATCTGGTGTCACACACAGTAGCTTGCATTTAATAAAAAATAATACAATTTTGACTGTAATATAATAGCAGTTACTTTTCTACAAGCGTGTGTGTTAAGCCTACAGCGTCTACTCTGCCATCTTCTGCCAGTTCCACCAGTGCCACTCATATCTGATGTCACACACAGCTTGCATTAAAAAAAAATACAATTTTGACTGTAATATAATAGCAAATAGTTTTCTGCAAGCGTGTGTGTTAGGCCTACAGCGTCTACTCTGCCAACTTCTACCAGTGCCACTCATATCTGGTGTCACACACAGTAGCTTGCATTTAAAAAAACAACAACACAATTTTGACTGTAATATAATAGCAGTTACTTTTCTGCAAGCGTGTGTGTTAGGCCTACAGCGTCTACTCTGCCAACTTCTACCAGTGCCACTCATATCTGGTGTCACACACAGTAGCTTGCATTAATGAAAAAAACTAAACAATTTTGACTGTAATATATTAGCAGTTACTTTTCTGCAAGCGGGTGTGTTAGGCCTACAGCATCTACTCTGCCAACTGCTGCCAGTGCACAGTACCACTCATATCTGGTATAACAGTAGCTTGCACGCATAGTACAACTAAACAAATCTAAAATATATGACAGGCAGAGGCAGGCCATCCCGCAGGGGCTGTCGTGGTCGTGGTGCTGTGATTCCCTTTGGCCCTAGAATAATGCCCAGTGTTCAGAGGCCACATACCCTGAACTCGAAAAGTTCTGAGGACATAGTTGACTGGATAACACAGGACGCCCAATCTTCTACAGCTTCCGCTCTGGAACCTTGACGTACCATTCTCCTCCAGCTTAGCTTCCGGCATCTCTCAAGTTACCACTCACCCGGCTGCCGACACCACCAACACTAGCACCACAGCTGATTCACTTGATCTGTCAGAGGAGTTATTTACACATCAGTTGGAATAAATTAGTGATGCGCAACCATTATTGCAGAGGATGTAGATAACAGGGATATGTCTCAGTCAGGCAGCATTACACACATGGACGTACGGTGTGATGATAATGATGTTGTACCCAGTGCTGCTTCCTTTGCTGAGTTGTCAGATACAAGTGAAGCGGTTGATGATGATGATGTGTCCGTGGATGTCACGTCGGTGTCCGCTCGAAGAGAAGAAGAACAGAGGGAAAGTTCAGATGGGGAGACAGAGAGGAGGAGGAGACGAGTTGGAAGCAGGGGGAGGTCGTCGCAAGGAGCTAGTGGCACAGTCAGACAGCATGTATCGGCACCCGGGATCAGCCAGACAGCACGCCAATCAACGCATGCTGTTGCCACCACCAGAATGCCGTATTTGCCAAGCTCAGCAGTGTGGCATTTGTGTGTGTCTGCCTCTGATAACAGCGATGCCATTTGCAACCTGTGCCAAAAGAAACTGAGTCGTGGTAAGTTCAAATCCTACCTAGGTATACAACTGCTTTGCGAAGGGACATGATCTCACATCATAATCGCCTATGGGATCAACAAATGAGTACAAGTAGCACACAAACTCAAAGCCACAATCCTCCTCTTGGCCCAGCATCTTCATCCACGTCAACAACTGTAGTCCTCCTTGCCCCCTCTCAACCACCCGTCACGCCGCATCTCGCCTTGAGCAGTTCCTAATCATCAGGTGTCTGTCAAGGACATGTTTGAGCGGAAGAAGCCAATGTAACAGAGTCACCCCCTTGCCTGGTGTCTGACAGCTGGCTTGTCGGAACTCTTAGCCCGCCAGCTTTTACCATACAAGCTGGTGGAGTCTGAGGCCTTCAAAAAATTTGTAGCTATTGGGACACCGCAGTGGAAGGTACCTGGCCGAAATTTATTTTCACAAAAGGCAATCCCCAACCTGTACTCTATTGTGCAAAAGGAAGTCATGGCATGTCTGGCACACAGTGTTGGGGCAAGGGTCCATTTGACCACTGATACCTGGTCTGCAAAGCAGGGCAGGGCAGGTATATCACGTACACTGCGCATTGGGAAAACCTGCTGACGGCTGCCAAGCATGGAATGCGTAGCTCTGCAGAGGAGTTGGTGACACCGCCACGACTTGCAGGCAGGCCTGCTGCCACCTCCTCTACTCCTCCTACTCCATCCTCTTCGATAACCTCCTCAGCTGAGTCCTCTTCTGCTGCTGCGTCTTGCTCCACATCACCTGCACCCCCCCAGCTCCCCATGGGCTATTCCACATCCCGGATACGACAGTGTCACGCCGTCTTGGGGTTGACTTGCCTAAAAGCAGAGAGTCACACCGGACCAGCACTCCTTTCCGCCCTGAACGCACAGTGACTCCTCACCAAATGGAGATCGGCAAAGTGGTGTGTGACAACGGAAGCAATTTGTTGGCGGCATTGAATTTGGGCAAGTTGACACATGACACATGGCACATGTGTGTAATCTGATCGTACAATGCTTTGTGCATAAGTACCCAGGCTTACAGGACGTCCTCAAGCAGGCCAGGAAGGTGTGTGGCCATTTCAGGCGTTCCTACACGGCCATAGCGCACTTTTCAGATATTTAGCGGCAAAACTACATGCCAGTGAGGCGCTTGATTTGCGACAGCCCGACACGTTGGAATTCAACACTCCTAATGTTCGACCGCCTGCTCCAACAAGAAAAAATGGGTATTTGTATGACCGGGGTGCTAGGACAGCCTCTGCGGAGCTGGGAATTTTTTTGGCCACGTTACTGGACGCTCATGCGCAATGTCTATAGGCTCATGCGTCCTTTTGAGGAGGGGACAAACCTAGTCAGTCGCACTGAAGGCACCATCAGCGACATCATCCCAATTGTTTTCTTCCTGGAGCGTGCCCTGTGAAGAGTGCTGGATCAGGCCGTAGATGAGTGTGAAGAGGAAGAGTTGTGGTCACCATCACCACCAGAAACAGTCTTATCAGCATTGCTTGCTGGACCTGCAGCAACGCTGGAAGAGGAGTCTGAGGAAGAGGAGTCAGAGGAGGAATGTGGCTTTGAGGAGGAGGAAGACCAACCACAGCAGGCATCCCAGGGTGCTCGTTGTCACCTGTCAGGTACCCGTGGTGTTGTACGTGGCTGGGGGGAAGAACAGACCTTCAGTGAGATCAGTGAGGATGAGGAACGGGACACGAGGAGCTCGGCATCCAACCTTGTGCAAATTGGGTCTTTCATGCTGTCGTGCCTGTTGAGGGACCATTGTTTAAAAAGGCTGAAGGAGAACGACCTGTACTGGGTGGCCACGCTACTAGACCCCCGGTATAAACAGAAAGTGCCTGAAATGTTATCAAATTAAGTCGGAATGGATGCAACAGTTCCAAAATAAATTAAAAAGTATGCTTTACACAGCGTATAAGGGTGATGTCACAGCACAACGGAAATATAACAGGGGAAGAGGTGAGAGTAATTATCCTCCTACCACGACCATGCCAGTAAGGAGCAGACTACCTCGCCTTAACTGCAGATATCAACACTCTGAGGAGCGATGAACCCCTTGACAACTGGGTGTGCAGGCTTGACCTGTGGCCTGAGCTATTCCTATTTGCGATAGAACTTCTGGCCTGCCCCATTTCAAGTGTCAGAAAGGACCTTCAGTGCAGCAGGAGATATTGTCACTGAGAAGAGAAGTCGCCTAGGTCAAAAAAGTCTAGATTACCTCACCTTTATTAAGATAATTGAGGCATGGATCCCGAAGGGACTGACAGTGGGCGATACATTCCACTAAAAAAGGCCTGATGACTGAGATGAGCTGCCTTGGGCTAAAAATGGTCCACACGCTGCTGTATTTTAGCTCTGCATGCCGGATGACTTGCATAACTTATCCGCCACCAACTAGGGTTCAAGCCGCAATGTTTTAGGGCACTTTCTGCCTGAAAAACATCAATTTTTCTGGCCGCTGCTACAGCAGCGGCTGCAACAATGCCTAGTTTTTCAGGCATGTGTACATGCCTAATTTTTCTGGCCTCTGGTGCTGCACTGTGGCTGCAAAAACAAAACAAAAAAAGGCACATACATGTGTAAATTCTAGAGTTGAGCGAACACCTGGGTGTTCGGGTTCGAGAAGTTCGGCCGAACATCACGGAACTTCGACCCGAACTTCGTCCCGAACCCGAACCCCATTGTAGTCAATGGGGACCCGAACTTTTCAGCACTAAAAAGGCTGTAAAACAGCCCAGGAAAGTGCTAGAGGGCTGCAAAAGGCAGCAACATGTAGGTAAATCCCCTGCAAACAAATGTGGATAGGGAAATTAATTAAAATTAAAATTAAATAAATAAAAATTAACCAATATCAATTGGAGAGAGGTCCCATAGCAGAGAATCTGGCTTCATGTCACCCACCACTGTAACAGTCCATTGTCATATATTTAGGCCCCGGCACCCAGGCAGAGGAGAGAGGTCCCATAACAGAGAATCTGGCTTCATGTCAGCAGAGAATCAGTCTTCATGTCATAGCAGAGAATCAGGCTTCACTTCACCCAACACTAGAACAGTCCATTGTCAGATATTTAGGCCCAGGCACCCAGGCAGAGGAGAGAGGTCCCGTAACAGAGAATCTGGCTTCATGTTAGCAGAGAATCAGTCTTCATGTCATAGCAGAGAATCAGGCTTCACCTCAGCCAAAACTGGAACAGTCCATTGTCATATATTTAGGCCCTGGCACCCAGGCAGAGGAGAGAGGTCCCGTAACAGAGAATCTGGCTTCATGTCAGCAGAGAATCAGTCTTCATGTCATAGCAGAGAATCAGGCTTCACGTCACCCAACACTTGAACAGTCCATTGTCAGATATTTAGGCCCCGGCACCCAGGCAGAGGAGAGAGGCCCATAACAGAGATTCAGGCTTCATGCCAGCAGAGAATCAGTCTTCATGTCATAGTAGAGAATCATGATTTACGTCACCCAAGACTTGAACAGTCCATTGTCAGATATTTAGGCCCCGGCACCCAGGCAGAGGAGAGAGGCCCATAACAGAGATTCAGGCTTCATATCAGCAGAGAATCAGTCTTCATGTCATAGCAGAGAATCAGGCTTCACGTCACCCAACACTTGAACAGTCCATTGTCAGATATTTAGGCCCCGGCACCCAGGCAGAGGAGAGAGGCCCATAACAGAGATTCAGGCTTCATGCCAGCAGAGAATCAGTCTTCATGTCATAGTAGAGAATCATGATTTACGTCACCCAACACTGGAACAGTCCATTGTCAGATATTTAGGCCCAGGCACCCAGGCAGAGGAGAGAGGTCCTGTAACAGAGAATCTGGCTTCATGTCAGCAGAGAATCAGTCTTCATGTCATAGCAGAGAATCAGGCTTCACGTCACCCAACATTGGAACAGTCCATTATCATATATTTAGGCCCCGGCACCCAGACAGAGGAGAGGTTCACTCAACTTTGGGTTGCCCCGCAATATAATGGTAAAATGAAAATAAAAATAGGATTGAATGAGGAAGTGCCCTGGAGTACAATAATATATGGTTAAGGGGAGGTAGTTAATGTCTAATCTGCACAAGGGATGGACAGGGCCTGTGGGATCCATGCCTGGTTCATTTTTATGAACGTCAGCTTGTCCACATTGGATGTAGACAGGCGGCTGCGTTTGTCTGTAATGACGCCCCCTGCCGTGCTGAATACACGCTTCGACAAAACGCTGGCCGCCGGGCAGGCCAGCACCTCCAAGGCATAAAAGGCTAGCTCTGGCCACGTGGACAATTTAGAGAACCAGAAGTTGAATGGGGCCGAACCATCAGTCAGTACGTGGAGGGTTGTGCACACGTACTGTTCCACCATGTTAGTGAAATGTTGCCTCCTGCTAACATGTTGCGTATCAGGTGGTGGTGCAGTTAGCTGTGGCATGTTGACAAAACTTTTCCACATCTCTGCCATGCTAACCCTGCCCTCAGAGGAGCTGGCCGTGACACAGCTGCCTTGGCGACCTCTTGCTCCTCCTCTGCCTTGGCCTTGGGCTTCCACTTGTTCCCCTGTGACATTTGGGAATGCTCTCAGTAGCGCGTCTACCAACGTGCGCTTGTACTCGCGCATCTTCCTATCACGCTCCAGTGCAGGAAGTAAGGTGGGCACATTGTCTTTGTACCGTGGATCCAGCAAGGTGGCAACCCAGTAGTACGCACACGTTAAAATGTGGGCAACTCTGCTGTCGTTGCGCAGGCACTGCAGCATGTAGTCGCTCATGTGTGCCAGGCTGCCCAAGGGTAAGGACAAGCTGTCCTCTGTGGGAGGCGTATCGTCATCGTCCTGCCTTTCCCCCCAGCCACGCACCAGTGATGGGCCCAATCTGCGTTGGGTGCCACCCCGCTGTGACCATGCTTCATCCTCATCCTCCTCCATCTCCTCCTCATCCTCGTCCTCCTCGTCCTCCAGTAGTGGGCCCTGGCTGGCCACATTTGTACCTGGCCTCTGCTGTTGCAAAAAACCTCCCTCTGAGTCACTTCGAAGAGACTGGCCAGAAAGTGCTAAAAATGACCCCTCTTCCTCCTCCTCCTCCTCCTCCTCCTCCTGGGCCACCTCCTCTTCCATCATCGCCTTAAGTGTTTTCTCAAGGAGACAAAGAAGTGGTATTGTAATGCTGATAATGGCGTCATCACCACTGGCCATGTTGGTGGAGTACTCGAAACAGCGCAACAGGGCACACAGGTCTCGCATGGAGGCTCAGTCATTGGTGGTGAAGTGGTGCTGTTCCGCTGTGCGACTGACCCGTGCGCGCTGCAGCTGAAACTCCACTATGGCCTGCTGCTGCTCGCACAGTCTGTTCAGCATGTGCAAGGTGGAGTTCCACCTGGTGCGCACATCGCATATCAGGCGGTGAGCGGGAAGGCCGAAGTTACGCTGTAGCGCAGACAGGCGAGCAGCGGCAGGATGTGAACGCCGGAAGCGCGAACAGACGGCCCGCACTTTATGCAGCAGCTCTGACATGTCGGGGTAGTTGTGAATTAACTTCTGCACCACCAAATTCAGCACATGCACAAGGCAAGGGATGTGCGTCAAACCGGCTAGTCCCAGAGCTGCAACAAGATTTCGCCCATTATCGCACACCACCAGGCCGGGCTTGAGGCTCACCGGCAGCAACGACTCGTTGGTCTGTTGTTCTATACCCCGCCACAACTCCTGTGCGGTGTGGGGCCTGTCCCCCAAACATATGAGTTTCAGAATGGCCTGCTGATGTTTACCCCGGGCTGTGCTGAAGTTGGTGGTGAAGGTGTGTGGCTGACTAGATGAGCAGGTGGAAGAAGAGGAGAAGGAAGTCGAGTAGGAGGAGGAGGCAACAGGAGGCAAAGAATGTTGCCCTGCGATCCTTGGCGGCGGAAGGACGTGCGCCAAACAGCTCTCCGCCTGGGGCCCAACCGCCACTACATTTACCCAGTGTGCAGTTAGGGAGATATAGCGTCCCTGGCCGTGCTTACTGGTCCACGTATCTGTGGTTAAGTGGACCTTGCCACAGATGGCGTTGCGCAGTGCACACTTGATTTTATCGGATATTTGGTTGTGCAGGGAAGGCACATCTCTCTTGGAGAAGTAGTGCCGGCTGGGAACAACATACTGTGGGACAGCAAGTGACATGAGCTGTTTGAAGCTGTGTCCACCAGCCTAAATGACAGCATTTCATAGGCCAGTTGTTTAGAAATGCTGGCATTCAGGGCCAGGGATCGAGGGTGGCTAGGTGGGAATTTACGCTTTCTCTCAAATGTTTGTGAGATGGAGAGCTGAACGCTGCCGTGTGACATGGTTGAGATGCTTGGTGACGGAGGTGGTGGTGTTGGTGGTACATCCCCTGTTTGCTGGGCGGCAGGTGCCAACGTTCCTCCAGAGGCGGAGGAAGAGGCCGAGGCGGCAGCAGCAGAAGAGGCCGAGGCGGCAGCAGCAGGAGAGGTAGCAGGGGGAGCCTGAGTGACTTCCTTGTTTTTAAGGTGTTTACTCCACTGCAGTTCATGCTTCGCATGCAGGTGCCTGGTCATGCAGGTTGTGCTAAGGTTCAGAACGTTAATGCCTCGCTTCAGGCTCTGATGGCACAGTGTGCAAACCACTTGGGTCTTGTCGTCAGCACATTGTTTGAAGAAGTGCCATGCCAGGGAACTCCTTGAAGCTGCCTTTGGGGTGCTCGGTCCAAGATGGCGGCGGTCAGTAGCAGGCGGAGTCTCTTGTCGGCAGGTGTTCTGCTTTTGCCCACTGCTCCCTCTTTTGCTACGCCGTTGGCTCGGTTTCACCACTGCCTCTTCCTCCAAACTGTAAAAGTCAGTGGCACGACCTTCATTCCATGTGGGGTCTAGGACCTCATCGTCCCCTGCATCGTCTTCCACCCAGTCTTGATCCCTGACCTCCTGTTCACTCTGCACACTGCAGAAAGACGCAGCAGTTGGCACCTGTGTTTCGTCATCATCAGAGACGTGCTGAGGTGGTATTCCCATGTCCTCATCATCAGGAAACATAAGTGGTTGTGCTTCAGTGCATTCTATGTCTTCCACCACTGGGGAAGGGTTAGGTGGATGCCCTTGGGAAACCCTGCCAGCGGAGTCTTCAAACAGCATAAGAGACTGCTGCATAACTTGAGGCTCAGACAGTTTCCCTGGTATGCATGGGGGTGATGTGACAGACTGATGGGCTTGGTTTTCAGGCGCCATCTGTGCGCTTTCTGCAGAAGACTGGGTGGGAGATAATGTGAACGTGCTGGATCCACTGTCGGCCACCCAATTGACTAATGCTTAGGCCTTACCATCCTTAGAACGGCATTGGGCCCCACCAAATATCGCTGTAAATTATGGCAGCTACTGGGACCTGAGGTAGTTGGTACACTAGGACGTGTGGCTGCAGCAGAATGGCCACGTCCTCTCCCAGCACCAGAGGGTCCACTAACACCACCACGACCTTGTCCGCGTCCCTTACTAGATGTTTTCCTCATTGTTACCGTTCACCACAATAAGAAAAATATTATTTGGCCCAATGTATTGAATTCAAATTCAGGCCTTTTTTTACAGACACCTAACACTATCTGGCTATCTATTTAGGTACCGTATTACACTAATAAAGGCACAGCAGTAACGACAGATTTAGCTGAATATAAATTTGAGGTCTATTATTTAGGCGCTGGGTGACAGGTATACGTTTACACACAGAATTAGACTTGGAATTTCACAGTAGCGTGTGTGTGAAGTTATCGAGAATGACCCTATCTGCTCCTTGAATCTAATATACCCTTTTAGGGATAGATTTAAAGTACGCCTGATACAGCAGAAACAACTAGTTTAGAGAATTGCTAAATTGGGAATTGTATTTCAACCCAGAACAAAAACTGTGCTTTGACAGACACTAAATAACTTGACCAGCCACAGCAATAACCCCAGACTTAGATGAATATAAATTTGAGGCCTATTATTTAGGCGCTGGGTGACAGGTATATGTTTACAGACAGAATTAGACTTGGAATTGCACCGTAGCGTGTGTGTGAAGTTATTGAGAATGACCCTATCTGCACCTTGAATCTAATATTCCCTTTTAGGGATAGATTTAAAGTAGGTCTGATACAGCAGAAACAACTAATTTAGAGAATTGCTAAATTGGGAACTGTATTTCAACCCAGAACAAAAACTGTGCTTTGACGGACACTAAATAACTTGACCAGCCACAGCAATAACCACTGATTTAGATGAATTTAAATTTGAGGCCTTTTATTTAGGCGCTGGGTGACAGGTATACATTTACAGACAGAATTAGACTTGGAATTGCACAGTAGCATGTGTGTGAAGTTATGGAGAATGACCC
Source organism: Bufo gargarizans (assembly GCF_014858855.1). NCBI lineage: Eukaryota > Metazoa > Chordata > Amphibia > Anura > Bufonidae > Bufo > Bufo gargarizans. Next base: position 62,157,889 of record NC_058090.1, read on the forward strand.
TATCAGCACCTTGAATCTAATATTCCCTTTTAGGGATAGATTTAAAGTAGGTCTGATACAGCAGAAACAACTAATTTAGAGAATTGCTAAATTGGGAACTGTATTTCAACCCAGAACAAAAACTGTGCTTTGACGGACACTAAATAACTTGACCAGCCACAGCAATAACCACTGATTTAGATGAATATAAATTTGAGGCCTTTTATTTAGGCGCTGGGTGACAGGTATACATTTACAGACAGAATTAGACTTGGAATTGCACAGAAGCGTGTGTGTGAAGTTATTGAGAATGACCCTATCAGCACCTTGAATCTAATATACCCTTTTAATGAATAGATTTAAAGTAGCCCTGATACAGCAGAAACCACTAATTTAGGAAATTGCTAAGTTGGGAATTGTATTTCAACCCTGAACAAAAATATATCCTTTGCCAGACAGCAGACAGTATTACAATTGGCTGGTCACAGCTGAAACACCAGATTTAGGGTACTGATATTTTGGCAATTGTATTTCACCCCTCAATAAAATAGCAAGCACAGCCAAGCCCCTGATGTAGGATATAGCCAAAGAATAACCACACTATTGATGGTTAAATGCACTTGGTGACAGCTTGACCCTGATGTATGATATAACCAAAAAATAACCACACTATTGATGGTTAAATGCACTTGGCGACAGGTTGACCCTGATGTAGGATATAGCCAAAAAATAACCACACTATTGATGGTTAAATGCACTTGGTGACAGCTTGCCCCATATGTAGGATATAGCCAAAAAATAACCACACTATTGATGGTTAAATGCACTTGGTGACAGCTTGCCCCATATGTAGAATATGTGGCAAACCTAGCCACTTCTGGACTATAATGTAAGAAAGGTTGTCCGTACGTTTGAATGCAATATTTGGGCATGTGGTATTTAATATTGCTACTACTGCCCCTTTAAGACTGGGTAGCAGATTGCATTCAGGCTGTCTTAAAGATTATGTATGTTATTATGTGTTCGGTCAAATTGTATATGTGTATTCCAGGGTTCAAGTTAGTCCATTACATTTGGTAATTGTATTTTGTGGATTACGTCTCAGACAATGCTTACTGTGTTGGTTAATTACGTCTCAGAAAATGCTCATTTGGTTTTGTTTATTGTGTTACAGACAGAGGGAAGGGGATTTTGTGTACAATGGCATGGGGAACTGTATAAATATACAAGCTTGTGAATAAAGCGGGCAGTTGACTCCCAGACTGTGTTTCGTCCGGTTATTGGGAGGATTGGAAATATTGCCGTACTGTTCAGCGCTGACTGTGGATTTACCTGTTATACCAGCGGAGATCGTGGATTCTAATATTGCAATCCGCTACAATTGGTGGCAAGCGACAGGATCCAACCTTACAGCCGAAAAGCGGTGTTCGTGTAAATTGAAACTACCGAACAAGGAAAGTGAAGGACAATTCATATGGAACAAAGGAACGAACAACGAGGTGAATGGAGATTGATTATGCTGCTTTGAAACGGCAGACATTGAAAGAGCTATTGGAAGCCAGGGGTAAAGTAGCCAGCAACAAACCCAAGGATGTACTAATTGCCGAGCTGATGGAGGGAGACAGAGCCCGCAGCACTAAACCCCCAGCAGCCACGGAGGAGACACTCTACCAGAGGGAAATGAGAACCAGGCTGGAATTTCTGCCACAGCCTATATCAGAGGCCATGATGCAAATGTTAATGGCAAATGTGCAGGAGTACGTGATGGCACACAGCCCACAGCATGCACCGTCCCGAGCGGAATCCACGACTGGGTCACTCTACAGCCAGGTAAAACCCAAAATTCCCTATCATGCCTTTAAAGTATTTTGCGAGGAGAAGGATGAGATTGGTGTTTTTTTACAGGATTTTGAAAGGCTGTGTGATTTACATGACTTGGAACAGGCAGTATGGGTCCCCTTGCTGGCAGGCAAGCTAGCAGGGCGGGCAGCAGAAGCATATCGCGCTGTACCCAGCGAGGACAGCAGAGATTATGAAAAAGTGAAGTAAGCGATATTAGAGAGGTATGCCATTACCCCAGAAGCATACCAGCAAAAATTTAGAAACCTGCGAAAACCAGAGAAAGATTCTCATGCTGAGTGGGCACACAAGCTGGACCAAGCATCACAAGGGTGGATACAAGCCAGCCAAGCCACTACTATGGAAGAATTGCAACAGTTAATGCTGTTGGAGCAATTCTTCAACAGTTTGTCTTTAGAGACACAAGAATGGGTGCAGGACAGGAAGCCTCTCACCCTAACAGAAGGTAACCCTCCCCAAGAGTTACCCGCGACCCGCGGGGTCACCCAGCATTCCACCCCCCCCCCACGCTCCCACTGCATCTCCTCTTTGCCCGTCCCCAGGGCACCTACCACCACCCTCCAGGTATAATGGACGTGCCAATATCCAGTGCCACACCTGCAAACAGTGGGGACATATGGCCCGTGAGTGCCCCCAAAATCGAGGCAGACCCGCCTGGAACCAAGCTCGACCGAATCCGGTACCAATGGCTGCTGCCCACCATTATCAGCGGGAGCCAGCTGCCCAAGAGATGTGGAGTGTGCAAGCCGAGGAACCTCTAGGGGTATTACGTGAGGTGATGTCCGTTCGAGCGACCGACAACAGGCAGCACCATCGCCAGCTGGTGACCCTGGAAGGGAAGGAAGTATAAGGGCTCGGAGATTCCGGAGCCACGCTCACCTTGATCGCACCCCATCTGGTTCCAGGTTCCGCTCACACTGGCGGATCAGTGGTCGTAAGGGTGGCAGGGGGAGCAGTGTACCGACTACCCACTGCTAAAGTGCATTTGGATTGGGGTGCGGGAGAGGGGGTTGTGGAAGTGGGCCTCATGCAAAATCTACCAGCAGATGTTGTACTGGGGAATGACTTGGGCCAGATGACCTCTGCTTTTGTACCCCAGGCTCCACACCAGGAAGCTCATCCAGTGACCACACGGCAGCAGGCTCGCATCACGGCTCCACTAGCACCCTCTGAGGCTCAGGTAAAAGACCATGACCCCCACATGACACGTATGTCCTGGGATACCCCAACTACATTTGAGGCAGAGGTAAAGTCAGACCCCACGCTACAGATATATAGGGACAGAGTACACACCGACCAGGCTGGGTTAGAGGGGGAGCGGTACTCGTGGGAGAAGGGGCTACTGTACCGTATTGCTGAAAGAGGAGTGGGGGGGTCAGTCACAGTGACCACCAAACAGTTAGTGGTTCCCCAGAAATATCAGCAAGAGCTACTTAGGATTGCGCACGATATTCCCTTGTCTGGGCATCTAGGGATGACCCGTACCTGATATAGGTTAACCCATGCATTTTTCTGGCCAGGGATTTCTAAAGATGTGAGGCAGTACTGCACATCCTGTGATATATGTGTCATGGAACCATGAACCAGACGTACAACAAGAGATAAGTGGAAAATAAGAAGGTTTTATTGAAGAGCAAGCCGTAGCAAAGTCCGAACGGATGGCTAAACCGAAGCAGGGTCTTGCGGAGACAGAGGTCAGGAACCAGAAGGGTAGTCAGACGAAGCCAGGAACAGGAACCAATGGGGTAGTCAGACGAAGCCGGAATCAGGAACCAACGGGGTAGTCAGACGAAGCCGGAATCAGGAACCAACGGGGTAGTCAGACGAGGCCAGGATCAGGAACCAGAAGCAGCAGCAGTCTTGGAAGCATGTGAACACAGGAGGACCAAGCAAGGAACTGAAGCCACAGACCTCCTATATATATGAGCTACGCATCCAGCTCCTCCCAGTGGGAAGGAGGAGCCGCAGGGAGGGAGGCTACAAGAAAACCCAGAAACCAAGATGGCCGCCAGCACATGTCAAACGAAGGGAACAGCAAGGAGGTAAGACCATGACAGTACCTCCCCCTCAAGGGCCCCTCCTCCGCGGAGTAAGGAACGGTTTCTGAGGGAAGCGTGTGCGTGGAAGGCTCGGAGCAAGACAGGAGCATGGACATCTGCGGAGGGAACCCAGGAACGCTCCTCTGGACCATAACCACGCCAATGGACCAAAAACTGCACCCGGCCGCGGACCAGGCGTGAGTCCAGGATATTGCTCACCTCATACTCCTCACGATTGCCCACTTGGACCGGACGAGGCCGAGGAATCGAGGAAGTGAAACGATTACACACCAGTGGCTTCAACAGGGAGACATGAAACACGTTGGAGATCCGCATGCCAGGAGGAAGCGCAAGGGCATAGGCTACCGGGTTTACCCTGCGAAGCACTCGGAAGGGACCAACAAAGCGAGGCGCCAGCTTGGGAGTGGGCACTCGAAGGTTGAGGTTGCGGGTGGACAACCATACGCGGTCTCCGACCTGGTAGGAAGGAGCGGGCGCTCGTCTGCGATCAGCCTGGAGTTTCTGGCGCTGCGCAGAGACCTCAAGGGACCTCTGGATCTGTACCCAAGAAGCACGTAGGACGGAAAGGTGATCCTCCACAGCCGGAATATCCTGGGGAGAGAATACCTCCGGTAACACGGCAGGTTGGAACCCATAATTGGCCATGAAGGGAGACGTCCCAGAGGAAGAGTTCACCGCCGTGTTCCTGGCAAACTCAGCCCAAGGCAGGAGGTCAACCCAATTGTCTTGGTGATCGGATACATAGCAACGAAGGAATTGCTCCAAGGCCTGATTGGATCGTTCTGCGGCCCCATTGGACTGAGGGTGGTAGGCCGAGGAGAAAGAGAGATGAATCCCCAACTGGGAGCAAAAGGCGCGCCAGAACCTGGACACAAACTGACTCCCCCGATCCGACACAATCTCCTTGGGCAAACCGTGCAACCGGAAGACCTCCCTGGCAAAAATCGAGGCCAACTCTTGTGCAGAGGGTAACTTCTTGAGAGGAACACAGTGGCACATTTTGGAAAACCGATCCACAATCATGAGAATGACCGTATGGCCTCGGGATGCAGGGAGGTCCACAATGAAATCCATCCCCAGGTGTGACCATGGACGCTCCCCGGTGGCTATGGGTTGCAAAAGGCCCAACGGAAGGTGCCGAGGGGACTTACTCTGGGCACAAACGGAGCATGCCGCTACATATGCGGCGATGTCGGAACGTAGAGAAGGCCACCAGAACAGACGTGAAACCGCCCAGGACAGCTGATTCTTTCCAGGGTGCCCCGTGGCCTTGGAGTTATGGTAGGTTCGCAACAACCGAGTGCGCAACTCCTCAGGCACAAAACATCTGCCGTTGGGTCTCCCAGAGGGAGCACCAGATTGAGCCGCCAAAATCTGCTCACCCAGAGGAGAAGTCAGGCTGGTGCGAATAGCGGCCAGGATCTGATTCGGGGGTATGACCGTAGTCGGAATCGACTCCTCCCCGGACAGCTCGGAGTACTGCCGTGATAAGGCATCCGCTCTGATGTTCTTGGAGCCGGGTAGGTAGGAGACCACGTAATTAAAACGTGACAAGAACAGAGCCCATCTGGCCTGACGTGGTGTCAATCTCTTGGCCTCAGAGAGGTAGGTCAGATTCTTGTGGTCCGTCAGGATGAGAACCGGAACCACCGAGCCCTCGAGCAAGTGCCTCCATTCTTTAAGGGCCTGCACGATGGCCAATAACTCCCTGTCACCAATCTGATAGTTGCACTCCGCGGAAGACAGTTTCCGGGAGTAAAACCCACAAGGAAGCAGAGGACCCTCTGGTGTTCTACGCTGAGACAGGAGGGCGCCTACTCCCGTCTCAGACACGTCCACCTCGAGGACAAAAGGCAATCCAGGGTTGGGATGCGACAGAATCGGAGCCGACACAAAGGCGGACTTTAGAGCCTCAAAAGCTCGGATGGCCTCGAGCGGCCAGACCTGAGGATTACTGCCCTTCCTGGTCAGATCCGTGAGAGGCTTGGCTAGCATGGAAAAGTCCCTGATGAACTTCCGATAATAATTGGCGAAGCCCAAAAAGCGCTGCAGGGCACGAAGCCCACTGGGCTGGGGCCACTGTAAGACAGCCGAAACCTTCTCAGGATCCATGGAGAACCCCTCAGCGGAAATGATGTAACCTAAGAAGGTTACCTGGGATCGGTGAAATTCGCATTTCTCAAGCTTACCGAACAGCTTGTTCTCTCGTAAGCGTTGCAACACTGGTCTGACATCCAGAATGTGGGCCTCCATGGATGCAGAATATACCAAGATGTCATCCAAATAGACCACCACACACTGCTGCAACAGGTCACGGAAAACATCGTTGATGAATTCCTGGAAGACTGCGGGCGCATTGCACAACCCAAAGGGCATAACCAAGGATTCATAATGACCGGTCCTGGTGTTAAACGCGGTCTTCCACTCATCGCCCGCCTTGATCCTTACCAGGTTATATGCCGCCCTCAGGTCGAGTTTGGTAAAGACCGTGGCCCCTTTGAGGCGATCGAACAGCTCGGAAATCAAGGGTATCGGGTAAGCGTTCTTGATCGTGATGCGATTGAGACCCCTGTAATCGATGCAAGGCCTCAACTCGCCGCCCTTCTTTTTCACAAAGAAAAATCCAGCCCCTGCCGGGGACGAGGATTTGCGAATGTGTCCGCGTGAAAGCGCCTCCCTCACGTACTCCTCCATGGCCTCATTCTCCGCTACCGACAGTGGATAGACTTTGCCACGAGGAGGAACGGCACCGGATTGTAACTCTATGGCACAATCGTATGGGCGGTGCGGAGGTAGGGCAACCGCGCGCACCTTATCGAATACATCCCGGTACTCTTCGTATTCAGAAGGCAACAGAGAGTCTGAGGAAGTACACAGCAACTTGACAGGCCCATGGATGCAACTAGCCCCACACTGCGGTGACCACGAGAGGATCTCGACCGATCTCCAATCGAAAGTCGGATTATGCTTCTGGAGCCAGGGGTACCCCAAGACCACCGAGTAGTGTGGAGACGAAATAACCTGGAGACAGACCGACTCTCTGTGAACGGCACCAATGGCCATCCCCACTGGAAGGGTCTCATGAGTCACGTGTGGCGGCAGAAGGGGTCTGCCGTCTATCGCCTCAAGAGCCAGTGGGGAACCTCGAGGCTGCAGAGGAATGGAATTGGCGGCAACGAACACTCTATCAATGAACAAACCACCAGCACCAGAGTCCACCAACGCCTGGGTCGTCACCGAGCCCCTGACCCAGGAGAGGACAACCGTGATCAGTGGTTTGTCAACACGGGAAACCGGGGACGAGGAGACTCCACCCAAGATCTGCCCCCGACAGGACCTCAGGTGCGAGCGTTCTCCCGGACGGTTCGGACATGCCAACCGAAAATGCCCACCGAGACCACAGTACATGCATCGGCCCTCGCGTCTCCGGAGTACCCTCTCCCCCTCAGACAGGCGAGCAAACCCCCGCTGCATGGGTTCACCCCCAGACAAGTCATCCCCAGGAGGCGTGGGAGGAGAGGGAGGCACGGGTGGGACAGCAAACGTAGGCGCCAATCTGTTAGGAGACCTCCGCAGGCTCTCCTTAAAGGAAGGTCTCTCCCTGAGTCTGGTGTCAATCAAAATCAGGAAAGAAATAAGGGACTCGAGCTCCACTGGTAGGTCCTTAGCTGCAACCTCATCCTTCAAGGCATCCGAGAGACCATGAGAGAAAGCAGCGACCAGAGCCTCATTATTCCAGCCCACCTCTGCTGCCAGGGTACGAAACTCAATGGCGTATTCAGCTACGGATCGTGAACCCTGTCTGATGGACATAAGGAGCTTCGCAGCAGAGGCAGCACGAGCCGGCACATCGAATACCTTCCGAAGAGAAGCAACAAAACCGGAAAACTCGGCAACCACCGGATTGTTGTTCTCCCATAAAGGGCTGGCCCAGGCCAAGGCCTTGTCCGAGAGCAGCGAGATCAAGAAGCCCACCCTTGATCTCTCAGTGGGAAAGGCATGTGGCAGCAACTCGAAGTAAATGCCCACCTGGTTAAGGAAACCTCGGCACTGAGTTGGCTCTCCCCCAAAGCGCTGTGGAAGGGGGGCAGAACCGGTCATACCCTGAAACACCACAGGCGCAGCAACAGGTGTCAGGGTAGACTCTGGCGCAACAACCGGAGCGGCAGTAGGAGCGGGCCCAGGAGCGACAACCGACCCATCGGCAACGGAAGCTAAATGAGCCGTGCGTTCAAGCAGGGTTTGCAACGCCACAGCGAACCGACCCAACAGGTGATCCTGCTGATCAAGTCTGGCAACCAGCGTAGGTAGCGAGGGTGGCCCTGTACCGTCAGAATTCATGGCTTGGTCCTAATGTCATGGAACCATGAACCAGACGTACAACAAGAGATAAGTGGAAAATAAGAAGGTTTTATTGAAGAGCAAGCCGTAGCAAAGTCCGAACGGATGGCTAAACCGAAGCAGGGTCTTGCGGAGACAGAGGTCAGGAACCAGAAGGGTAGTCAGACGAAGCCAGGAACAGGAACCAACGGGGTAGTCAGACGAAGCCGGAATCAGGAACCAACGGGGTAGTCAGACGAAGCCGGAATCAGGAACCAACGGGGTAGTCAGACGAGGCCAGGATCAGGAACCAGAAGCAGCAGCAGTCTTGGAAGCATGTGAACACAGGAGGACCAAGCAAGGAACTGAAGCCACAGACCTCCTATATATATGAGCTAGGCATCCAGCTCCTCCCAGTGGGAAGGAGGAGCCGCAGGGAGGGAGGCTACAAGAAAACCCAGAAACCAAGATGGCCGCCAGCACATGTCAAATGAAGGGAACAGCAAGGAGGTAAGACCATGACAATATGCCAGCGAGTAGGCAAGCGAGGTGACCGCCCCAAAGCTAAATTATGTCCCCTCCCTATTATTGCAGAACCTTTCAGTAGGGTGTCCGTCGACATAGTAGGGCCCCTACCCAAACCCAGGCCCTCTGGGAAAAGGTTTATCTTAACAGTAGTGGACTATGCCACACGATACCCTGAGGCCGTAGCCCTCACTAATATCCATGCTGAAACGGTGGCCGAGGCTTTAATGAAGATATTTTCCTGGGTAGGGTTTCCCCAAGAAATAATATCCGATAGGGGCACCCAATTCACTGCCGAGGTCACCCAACAACTGTGGAAGATATGTGGCATTAAGCCAATAATAAATTCTGCCTACCACCCCCAGTCCAATGGGCTATGCAAAAGATTTAATGGTACGCTGAAACAAATGCTCCGTACTTTTGGAGAAGCGCACAAAGACTGGGAACGCATACAGGGAGGTACCCCAAGAATCGACAGGGTTTTCTCCTTTTGAATTACTGTTTGGAAGGAGGATACGAGGGCCGTTAGACCTAATTAGGGAGCATTGGGAGGGTGAGAGTAGCCCAGATGGAACCCCTATCATATCTTACGTATTGGAGTTCCAGGACCGTCTAGAGGCGCTGACTCAGACTGTGCGCACCAACCTCCGGGCGGCCCAGCAGCGCCAGTGCCGATGGTACGATAGGGGAGCCAGAGACCACAGCTTTCAAGTGGGGCAGAAGGTTTTGATTTTAAAACCCGCCCACACAGACAAGCTGCAGGCCACCTGGCAAGGCCCATACCAGGTGGTGGAACAGAGATGTGACACCACCTATGTGATTGGCCCCTGCTCAGGGGTAGGGAAGAGACGCATGCTCCATATAAACATGCTCAAACCCTACCATGAGAGGATAGAGGACATAGCGGAGAATCTGCCCCTACCTGACCTATTAGAACAGGAAGAACAGACAGAGCTCTACAAGGGGGTTCGGCTGGGGGAGCGGCTAAGCCCTCAGGAGCGTGCCCAGGTACAAGAGCTGATTGTAGCTAAAGGGGCTACCTTCTCCAATTTGCCTGGGTACACTCCGCTGGCCACCCACCGAGTCGAAACCCTGGGACAGCTACCTATGCGGCAGACTCCATATCGCGTCCCTGAAGCAGTCAGAACACATATGAAAACTGAAATTGACGAGATGCTGCAGCTAGGGGTTATCGAACCTTCTGATAGCCCCTGGGCATCGCCGGTAGTGCTGGTACCCAAGAAGGACGGCACGACACGTTTCTGTGTCGACTACCGGAGGCTAAATGACAAAACGGTGTCTGATGCCTATCCGATGCCTTGGATAGACGAGCTGCTGGATAAGATGGCACGGGGCCAGTATCTCACTACCATAGATCTATGTAAGGGACACTGGCAGATTCCACTAGCTGAGGATGCCATCCCCAAGTTGGCGTTTGTCACCCCGTTTGGCCTGTATCAATTTCGGGTCATGCCATTCGGGATGAAAAACGCTCCGGCAACTTTTCAGCGGATGGTCGATCGGTTACTGGACGGATTCTAGGAATCCGCCTGTGCCTACTTGGATGACATCGCTATATTCAGCCAGACCTGGGCAGAGCATCTACAACACATAGGGGCCATCCTAGATCGTAGCAAGTGTCATATAGGGATGGCCGAAGTGCAGTACTTGGGCCACCGGGTGGGGAGCGGGCAACAGAAACCGGAACCAGCTAAAGTGGAAGCTGTAGCTAAATGGCCCACTCCTAGGACAAAAACCCAAGTGCTAGCGTTTCTGGGTACCGCAGGGTACTATAGAAAATTTGTGACCAATTATAGCGCCCTGGCCAAACCCCTGACTGACCTGACATGTCAGAATCTTCCTCGACAGGTTGTCTGGGCCCCAGAGTGTGATCAGGCATTCCAACAACTGAAGACTGCGCTAACTAATGCTCCCGTACTTGCTGCTCCTGATCCAACTAAAAGATTTCTTGTTCACACAGACGCTTTAATGTTTGGATTGGGAGCAGTGCTGAGCCAAGTTGGAGCCGATGGCGGAGAACACCCTGTAGCTTACTTGAGCCGAAAGTTATTGCCACGAGAAGTAAGCTATGCCTCCATTGAGAAGGAGTGCCTGGCCGTGGTGTGGGCCCTCAAAAAGTTACAGCCGTACTTATATGGACAACCTTTTTCCTTACTCACAGATCACAACCCGTTGGTGTGGCTAAACCGTTTGGCTGGAGACAATGCCAGGCTGCTGCGCTGGAGTCTGGCGCTGCAGCCGTATGACTTTACCATCCACTACCGCCCAGGGAAACAAAACGGTAACGCCGACGGGTTATCCAGACAAACTGAACTTGAAAAGTGATCTGTGAGTACTCTCCCGGACATCCCCAAGCCGATCCATTGGGATCAGACTGTGTATGCCGGCTTGGTTCTGGGGGAGCATTGTGGCAAACCTAGCCACTTCTGGACTATAATGTAAGAAAGGTTGTCCGTACGTTTGAATGCAATATTTGGGCATGTGGTATTTTATATTGCTACTACTGCCCCTTTAAGACTGGGTAGCAGATTGCATTCAGGCTGTCTTAAAGATTATGTATGTTATTATGTGTTCGGTTAAATTGTATATATGTATGCCAGGGTTCAAGTTAGTCCATTACGTTTGGTAATTGTATTTTGTGGATTACGTGTCAGACAATGCTTACTGTGTTGGTTAATTACGTCTCAGACAATGCTCATTTGGTTTTGTTTATTGTGTTACAGACAGAGGGAAGGGGATTTTGTGTACAATGGCATGGGGAACTGTATAAATATACAAGCTTGTGAATAAAGCGGGCAGTTGACTCCCAGACTGTGTTTCGTCCGGTTATTGGGAGGATTGGGAATATTGCCGTACTGTTCAGCGCTGACTGTGGATTTACCTGTTATACCAGCGGAGATCGTGGATTCTAATATTGCACTCCGCTACAGGATATAACAAAAAAATAACCACACTATTGATGGTTAAATGCACTTGGTGACAGCTTGACCCTGATGTAGGATATAGACAAAAAATAACCACACTATTGATGGTTAAATGCACTTGGTGACAGCTTGCCCCATATGTAGGATATAGCCAAAAAATAACCACACTATTGATGGTTAAATGCACTTGGTGACAGCTTGCCCCATATGTAGGATATAGCCAAAAAATAACCACACTATTGATGGTTAAATGCACTTGGTGACAGCTTGCCCCTGATGTAGGATATAGCCAAAAAATAACCACACTATTGATGGTTAAATGCACTTGGTGACAGCTTGCCCCATATGTAGGATATTGCCAAAAAATAACCAAACTATTGATGGTTAAATGCACTTGGTGACAGCTTGCTCCTGATGTAGGATATAGCCCAAAAAAACACACTATTGATAGTTAAATGTACTTGGTGGCAGCTTGTGCTGGCGCACCACAAGACACAAAATGTCCACCGATCACCCCAGAAAAAAGTGAATGAAAAACGCTCTGGACAGCCTAAAAACAGTGAGCAATTGAATAGCAGGAGTTCAATGATCCACAGCTGTAGATCGATCACTGACTTAAGTCTTTTGGAGGAGTTAATCACTGCCTAATCTCGCCCTAACGTCGCAGCTGCAACCTCTCCCTACACTGATCAGAGCAGAGTGACGTGCGGCGCTACGTGACTCCAGCTTAAATAGAGGCTGGGTCACATGCTGCACTGGCCAATCACAGCCATGCCAATAGTAGGCATGGCTGTGACGGCCTCTTGGGGCAAGTAGTATGACGCTTGTTGATTGGCTGCTTTGCAGCCTTTCAAAAAGCGCAAAGAAAGCGACGAACACCGAACCCGAACCCGGACTTTTACAAAAATGTTCGGATTCGGGTCCGTTTCACGGACACTCCAAAATTCGGTTAGAACTATACAGTTCGGGTTCGCTCATCCCTAGTCAATTCCCCTTTGTGATCGTTACCTTGTTGTGGTGAAGGGGCTTGCGTATCACAATGAAGCGACCGCCTCTATGAGTGTGTTGGCAATGGCAATGTTGGCACACCCCAGATGATAAGGTCATTGCTTCATTGTGAACAGACCAAAAGCAATCGGCTGGATAATATTGCATAGAAAAAATATTAATTTTCTTTGTGATCATCTAAGGTGATCATTAAAGCCTACTAGGCCAACAATGGGCCCACACTGCAGAATAATTGTTTTCTGGGTCACTTAATTGTCACTGAACTACCTCAGCATGACCATAGGCTTTGAAAAAACCCCATTGCCTGCAATCTCCCAAACGTGCGCACGAGCACAGTCATCACTACACCAAGATTGATGCATAGAGGAATAAAATTTATGTCATGAGTGTGTCAACTATTGACAACTCTGCGGTTGTCTAAAATCTATTCCATACATGTCCCCTGATAGGGAACGTAACAGGGATTAAACTGATAGGAATAGTATTACTTAACACACCACTCATATATGGTGGCACAATACATTGTACGTGCAATGCCCCAAATTGGAAGTAGGAGGACCAACCAAGCATCTTTTTCCATCTCCCGGTTCCGAAAATCTATTCCATAGACCGGCCCCAGATAGGGGACGTAACAGGGATTAAACTGATAGGAATAGTACTACTTAAAACACCACTCATATCAGGTGGCACAGTACAGTGCACGCGCAGTGCCCCAAATTGGAAGTAGGAGGACCAACCAAGCATCTTTTTCCATCTCCCGGTTCGTAAAATCTATTCCATATCAGGGGACGTAACAGGGATTAAACTTATACGAATAGTACTACTTAACAAACCACTCATATTGGGATTGCATAGTACATTGCATGGCGCATGCGCAGTGCTCCAAATTGGAAGTAAGAGGACCGGCCAAGCATCTTTTTCCATCTCCCGGTTCCTAAAATCTATTCCATACACGTCCCCTTATAGGGGACAAAACAGAGATTAAACTGTTAAGAACAGTTTGTTTTTCATTAAAAAAAAAAGAGGACAGCCTCTGCGGAGCTGGGTATTTTTTGGCCGCGTTACTGAACGCTCATGCACAATGGCTGTATGCTCATGCGTTCTTTTGTGGAGGTGACAAACCTGGACATTCAAACCCAAGGCAACATCATCAACCTCATCCCATATGCGTTTTTTCTGGAGCGTGCCCTGTGAAGAGTGCTGGATCAGGCCATAGATGAGCATGAAGAGGAAGAGTTGTGGTCACCATCACCAACAGAAGCAGCCTTGTCGTCGTTGATTGCTGGACCTGCGGCAACGCAGAGAGAGGAGTCTGAAGAAGAGGAGTTAGAGGAGGAAGGTGGCTTTGAGGAGGTGGAAGACCAACCACAGCAGGCGTCCCAGGGGGCTTGTTGTAACCTTTCGGGGACCCTTGGTGTTGTACGTGGCTGGGTGGAGGAAGAGACCTTCAATGACGTCAGTGAGGGCAAGAAACGGGACATGGCTAGCTTGGTATCCAACCTTGTGCAAATGGGGAGTTTGCGGTTGTGCAAATGGACAGTTTGCGGATGTCTGCGGTGCGTTAAACGGGGAGTTTGGTCTGTCAGAGTTTGGTCTGTCACTGTGAAGCGGGCGTAACCTTTACACTACCAGATCGATACAACATCATACCTGATGTTTTAAAGAACGTTATTCCAAACAATTTAGGAATGTTAGGTGATTTATGCCCTTTATGGATTAAAACCTGACTCTGCGTCAACTACGTAATTTTTCATGAGAGTTTTGCCATAGATCACCCTCCGGCATGCCACACTCCAGGTGTTAGTCCCCTTGAAACAACTTTTCCATCACTATTGTGGCCAGAAAGAGTCCCTGTGTTTTTTAACATTCGCCTGCCTATTGAAGTCTATGGCGGTTCGCCCGGTTCGCCGTTCATGTAGTGTCCATATTCTGTGGGTTTCTGTGACATATACTGTTCTGCATAGGAAAACTTTGTGTGTATTGCAGATTCCAAAATTCTGGGCCTAATATAGTACCCATATTCTGTGGTGTTCTGTAACCATTACTGTGGTACATCAGAAAACAGTGTCTGTATTACAGATTTCAATAATCTGGGCCTAATATAATGTCCATAATCTGTGGTGTTCTGTAACCAATACTGTACTACATCAGAAAACAGTGTCTGTATTGCAGATTCCAATAATCTGAGTCTAATATAGTGTCCATAATCTGTGGTGTTCTGTAACCAATACTGTTCCACATCAGTATACAGTGTCAGTAATCCAAATTCCAATAATCTGGGCCTAATATAGTGTCCATAATCTGTGGGTTTACGTGACATATACTGTCCTGCATCCTGAAAACTTTGTCTGTATTGTAGATTCCAATAATCTGGGCCTAATATAGTACATGGGTACTATATTAGGCACAGATTATTGGAATCTGCAATAATTCTGAGGTGTTCTGTAACCATTACTGTGCTACATCAGAAAACAGTGTCTGTATTGCAGATTCCAATAATCTGAGACTAATATAGTGTCCATAATCTGTGGTGTTATGTAAACGATTCTGTACTACATCAGAAAACAGTGTCAGTATTGCAAATTCCAATAATCTGGGCCTAATATAGTGTCCCTAATCTGTGGGTTTCTGTGACATATACTGTCCTGCATCCGAAAACGGTGTCTGTATCGCAAATTCCAATAATCTGGACATAATATACTGTTCATTATCTGTGGGTTTCTGTGACATATACTGTCCTGCATTCGAAAACAGTCTCTGTATTGCACATTCCAACAATCTGGGCCTAATACAGTGTCCATAATCTGTGAGTTTCTGAGACATATACTGTCCTGCATCCAAAAACTGTGTCTGTATTGCAAATTCCAATAATTTGAGCCTAATATAGTGTCCATATTCTGTGGGTTTCTGTAACCAATACTGTACTACATCAGAAAACAGTGTCTGTATTGCAGATTCCCATAATCTGGGCCTAATATAGTGTCCATAATCTGTGGTGTTCTGTAACCAATACTGTACTACATCAGAAAAAGTGTCTGTATTGCAAATTCCAATAATCTGGGCCTAATATAGTGTCCATAATCTGTGAGTTTCTGTAACCAATACAGTACTACATCAGAAAACAGTGTCTGTATTGTAGATTCTAATAATTTGGACCAAATATAGTCTCCATATTCTGTTGTGTTCTGTATCCAATACTGTACTACATCAGAAAACAGTGTCGGGATTGCAGATTCCAAAAATCTGGGCCTAATAAAGTGTCCATAATCTGTGGTGTTCTGTAAACAATACTGTACTACATCAGAAAACATTGTCTGTATTGCAGATTCCAATAATCTGGGCCTAATATAGTGTCCATAATTTGTAGTGTTCTGTAACCCATACTGTACTACATCAGAAAACAGTGTCTGCATTGCAAATTCCAATAATTTGAGCCTAATATAGTGTTCATATTATGTGATTTTCTATGACATATACTGTCCTGCATCCGAAAACTGTGTCTGTATTGCAGATTCCAATAATCTGGGCCAAATAAAGTGTCCATATTCTGTGGTGTTCTGTAACCAATACTGTACTACATCAGAAAACTGTGTCTGTATTGCAGATTCCAATAATCTGGGCCTAATATAGTGTCCATAATCTGTTGTGTTCTGTAACCAATACTGTACTACATCAGAAAACAGTGTCTGTATTGCAAATTCCAATAATTTGAGCCTAATATAGTGTTCATATTTTGTGAATTTCTGTGATATATACTGTCCTGCATCTGAAAACTGTGTCTGTATTGCAGATTCTAATAATCTAGGCCTTTTAAAGTGTCCATATTTTGTGGTGTTTTGTAACCAATACTGTACTACATCAGAAAACAGTGTCTGTATTGCAGATTCCAATAATCTGGCCAAATATAGTGTCCATAATCTGTGGTGTTCTGTAACCAATACTGTACTACATCAGAAAACAGTGTCTGTATTGCAAATTCCAATAATCTGGGCCTAAAATAGTGTCCATAATCTGTGGGTTTCTGTGACATATACTGTCCTGCATCCAAAAACTGTGTCTGTATTGCAAATTCCAATAATCTGGGCCTAATATAGTGTCCATATTCTGTGGTATTCTGTAACCAATGCAGTACTACATCAGAAAACAGTGTCTGTATTGCAGATTCCAATAATCTGGGCCTCATTTAGTGTCCATAATCTGGGGTGTTCTGTAAACAATACTGTACTACATCAGAAAACATTGTCTGTCTTGCAGATTCCAATAATCTGGGCCTAATATAGTGTCCATAATCTGTGATGTTCTGTAACCCATACTGTACTACATCAGAAAACAGTGTCTGTATTGCAAATTCCAATAATATGAGCCTAATATAGTGTTCATATTATGTGAGTTTCTATGACATATGCTGTCCTGCATCCGAAAACTGTGTCTGTATAGCAGATTCCATTAATCTGGGCCTAATAAAGTGTCCATATTCTGTGGTGTTCTGTTGTAACCAATACTCTACTACATCAGAAAACTGTGTCTGTATTGCAGATTCCAATAATCTAGGCCTAATATAGTGTCCATAATCTGTGGTGTTCTGTAACCAATACTGTACTACATCAGAAAAAAGTGTCTGTATTGCAAATTCCAAAAATCTGGGCCTAATATAGTGTCCATAATCTGTGAGTTTCTGTAACCAATACAGTACTACATCAGAAAACAGTGTCTGTATTGCAGATTCTAATAATTTGGGCCAAATATAGTCTCCATATTCTGTTGTGTTCTGTATCCAATACTGTACTACATCAGAAAACAGTGTCGGTATTGCATATTCCAAAAATCTGGGTCTAATATAATGTCCATATTCTGTGGTGTTCTGTAACCAATACTGTACTACATCAGAAAACTGTGTCTGTATTGCAGATTCCAATAATCTGGGCCAAATATAGTCTCCATATTCTGTGGTGTTCTGTAACCAATACTGTACTACATCAGAAAACAGTGTCTGTATTGCAAATTCCAATAATTTGAGCCTAATATAGTGTTCATATTTTGTGAATTTCTGTGATATATACTGTCCTGCATCTGAAAACTGTGTCTGTATTGCAGATTCTAATAATCTGGGCCTTTTAAGGTGTCCATATTCTGTGGTGTTTTGTAACCAATACTGTACTACATCAGAAAACAGTGTCTGTATTGCAGATTCCAATAATCTGGCCAAATATAGTGTCCATAATCTGTGGTGTTCTGTAACCAATACTGTACTACATCAGAAAACAGTGTCTGTATTGCAGATTCCAAAAATCTGAGCCTAATATAGTGTCCATAATCTGTGGTGTTCTGTAACCAAAACTGTTCCACATCAGTATACAGTGTCAGTAATCCAAATTCCAATAATCTGGGCCTAATATAGTGTCCATAATCTGTGGGTTTACGTGACATATACTGTCCTGCATCCGAAAACTTTGTCTGTATTGTAGATTCCAATAATCTGGGCCTAATATAGTACATGGGTACTATATTAGGCACAGATTATTGGAATCTGCAATAATTCTGAGGTGTTCTGTAACCATTACTGTGCTACATCAGAAAACAGTGTCTGTATTGCAGATTCCAATAATCTGAGACTAATATAGTGTCCATAATCTGTGGTGTTATGTAAACGATTCTGTACTACATCAGAAAACAGTGTCAGTATTGCAAATTCCAATAATCTGGGCCTAATATAGTGTCCCTAATCTGTGGGTTTCTGTGACATATACTGTCCTGCATCCAAAAACGGTGTCTGTATCGCAAATTCCAATAATCTGGACATAATATACTGTTCATTATCTGTGGGTTTCTGTGACATATACTGTCCTGCATTCGAAAACAGTCTCTGTATTGCACATTCCAACAATCTGGGCCTAATACAGTGTCCATAATCTGTGAATTTCTGAGACATATACTGTCCTGCATCCAAAAACTGTGTCTGTATTGCAAATTCCAATAATTTGAGCCTAATATAGTGTCCATATTCTGTGGGTTTCTGTAACCAATACTGTACTACATCAGAAAACAGTGTCTGTATTGCAGATTCCCATAATCTGGGCCTAATTAAGTGTCCATATTCTGTGGTGTTCTGTAACCAATACTGTACTACATCAGAAAAAGTGTCTGTATTGCAAATTCCAATAATCTGGGCCTAATATAGTGTCCATAATCTGTGAGTTTCTGTAACCAATACAGTACTACATCAGAAAACAGTGTCTGTATTGCAGATTCTAATAATTTGGACCAAATATAGTCTCCATATTCTGTTGTGTTCTGTATCCAATACTGTACTACATCAGAAAACAGTGTCGGGATTGCAGATTCCAAAAATCTGGGCCTAATAAAGTGTCCATAATCTGTGGTGTTATGTAAACAATACTGTACTACATCAGAAAACATTGTCTATATTGCAGATTCCAATAATCTGGGCCTAATATAGTGTCCATAATTTGTGGTGTTCTGTAACCCATACTGTACTACATCAGAAAACAGTGTCTGCATTGCAAATTCCAATAATTTGAGCCTAATATAGTGTTCATATTATGTGATTTTCTATGACATATACTGTCCTGCATCCGAAAACTGTGTCTGTATTGCAGATTCCAATAATCTGGGCCAAAAAAAGTGTCCATATTCTGTGGTGTTCTGTAACCAATACTGTACTACATCAGAAAACTGTGTCTGTATTGCAGATTCCAATAATCTGGGCCTAATATAGTGTCCATAATCTGTTGTGTTCTGTAACCAATACTGTACTACATCAGAAAACAGTGTCTGTATTGCAAATTCCAATAATTTGAGCCTAATATAGTGTTCATATTTTGTGAATTTCTGTGATATATACTGTCCTGCATCTGAAAACTGTGTCTGTATTGCAGATTCTAATAATCTAGGCCTTTTAAAGTGTCCATATTTTGTGGTGTTTTGTAACCAATACTGTACTACATCAGAAAACAGTGTCTGTATTGCAGATTCCAATAATCTGGCCAAATATAGTGTCCATAATCTGTGGTGTTCTGTAACCAATACTGTACTACATCAGAAAACAGTGTCTGTATTGCAAATTCCAATAATCTCGGCCTAAAATAGTGTCCATAATCTGTGGGTTTCTGTGACATATACTGTCCTGCATCCAAAAACTGTGTCTGTATTGCAAATTCCAATAATCTGGGCCTAATATAGTGTCCATATTCTGTGGTATTCTGTAACCAATGCAGTACTACATCAGAAAACAGTGTCTGTATTGCAGATTCCAATAATCTGGGCCTCATTTAGTGTCCATAATCTGTGGTGTTCTGTAAACAATACTGTACTACATCAGAAAACATTGTCTGTATTGCAGATTCCAATAATCTGGGCCTAATATAGTGTCCATAATCTGTGGTGTTCTGTAACCCATACTGTACTACATCAGAAAACAGTGTCTGTATTGCAAATTCCAATAATATGAGCCTAATATAGTGTTCATATTATGTGAGTTTCTATGACATATGCTGTCCTGCATCCGAAAACTGTGTCTGTATAGCAGATTCCATTAATCTGGGCCTAATAAAGTGTCCATATTCTGTGGTGTTCTGTTGTAACCAATACTCTACTACATCAGAAAACTGTGTCTGTATTGCAGATTCCAATAATCTAGGCCTAATATAGTGTCCATAATCTGTGGTGTTCTGTAACCAATACTGTACTACATCAGAAAAAAGTGTCTGTATTGCAAATTCCAAAAATCTGGGCCTAATATAGTGTCCATAATCTGTGAGTTTCTGTAACCAATACAGTACTACATCAGAAAACAGTGTCTGTATTGCAGATTCTAATAATTTGGGCCAAATATAGTCTCCATATTCTGTTGTGTTCTGTATCCAATACTGTACTACATCAGAAAACAGTGTCGGTATTGCATATTCCAAAAATCTGGGTCTAATATAATGTCCATATTCTGTGGTGTTCTGTAACCAATACTGTACTACATCAGAAAACTGTGTCTGTATTGCAGATTCCAATAATCTGGGCCAAATATAGTCTCCATATTCTGTGCTGTTCTGTAACCAATACTGTACTACATCAGAAAACAGTGTCTGTATTGCAAATTCCAATAATTTGAGCCTAATATAGTGTTCATATTTTGTGAATTTCTGTGATATATACTGTCCTGCATCTGAAAACTGTGTCTGTATTGCAGATTCTAATAATCTGGGCCTTTTAAGGTGTCCATATTCTGTGGTGTTTTGCAACCAATACTGTACTACATCAGAAAACAGTGTCTGTATTGCAGATTCCAATAATCTGGCCAAATATAGTGTCCATAATCTGTGGTGTTCTGTAACCAATACTGTACTACATCAGAAAACAGTGTCTGTATTGCAAATTCCAATAATCTGGGCCTAATATAGTGTCCATAATCTGTGGGTTTCTGTGACATATACTGTCCTGCATCCAAAAACTGTGTCTGTATTGCAAATTCCAATAATTTGGGCCTAATATAGTGTCCATATTCTGTGGTATTCTGTAACCAATACAGTACTACATCAGAAAACAGTGTCTGTATTGCAGTTTCCAATAATCTGGGCCTCATTTAGTGTCCATAATCTGTGGTGTTCTGTAACCAATACTGTACTACATCAGAAAACAGTGTCTCTATTG
Organism: Bufo gargarizans; assembly: GCF_014858855.1. Taxonomy (NCBI): domain Eukaryota; kingdom Metazoa; phylum Chordata; class Amphibia; order Anura; family Bufonidae; genus Bufo; species Bufo gargarizans. Next base: position 62,179,247 of record NC_058090.1, read on the forward strand.
CAAACTCCAATAATATGAGCCTAATATAGTGTTCATATTATGTGAGTTTCTATGACATATGCTGTCCTGCATCCGAAAACTGTGTCTGTATAGCAGATTCCAATAATCTGGGCCTAATAAAGTGTCCATATTCTGTGGTGTTCTGTTGTAACCAATACTATACTACATCAGAAAACTGTGTCTGTATTGCAGATTCCAATTATCTGGGCCTAATATAGTGTCCATAATCTGTGGTGCTCTGTAACCAATACTGTACTACATCAGAAAAAAGTGTCTGTATTGCAGATTCCAATAATATGGGCCTAATATAATGTCCATATTCTGTGGTGTTCTGTAACCAATACTGTACTACATCAGAAAAAAAGTGACTGTACTGCAAATTCCAATAATCTGGGCCTAATATTGTGTACATAATCTGTGAGTTTCTGTAACCAATACAGTACTACATCAGAAAACAGTGTCTGTATTGCAGATTCTAATAATTTGAGCCAAATATAGTGTCCATATTCTGTTGTGTTCTGTATCCAATACTGTGCTACATCAGAAAACAGTGTCGGTATTGTAGATTCCCAAAATATGGGCTTAATATAGTGTCCATAATCTGTGGTGTTCTGTAACCAATACTGTACTACATCAGAAAACAGTGTCTGTATTGCAGATTCCAATAATCTGGGTCTAATATAGTGTCCATAATCTGTGGTGTTCTGTAACCCATACTGTACTACATCAGAAAACAGTGTCTGTATTGCAAATTCCAATAATTTGAGCCTAATATAGTGTTCATATTATGTGAGTTTCTGTGACATATACTGTCCTGCATCCGAAAACTGTGTCTGTATTGCAGATTCCAATAATCTGGGCCTAATGAAGTGTCCATATTCTGTGGTGCTCTGTAACCAATACTGTACTACATCAGAAAACTGTGTCTGTATTGCAGATTCCAATAATCTGGGCCTAATACAGTGTCCATAATCTGTGGTGTTCTGTAACCAATACTGTACTACATCAGAAAACAGTGCCTGTATTGCAAATTCCAATAATCTGGGCCTAATATAGTGTCCATAATCTGTGGGTTTCTGTGACATATACTGTCCTACATCCGAAAACTGTATCTGCATTGCAAATTCCAATAATCTGGGCCTAATATAGTGTTCATATTCTGTGGTTTTCTGTAACCAATACAGTACTACATCAGAAAACTGTGTCTGTATTGCAGATTCCAATAATTTGGGCCAAATATAGTCTCCATATTCTGTTGTGTTCTGTACCCATTACTGTACTACATCAGAAAACATTGTCTGTATTGCAGATTCTAATAATCTGGGCCTAATATAGTGTCCATAATCTGTGGTGTTCTGTAACCAATACTATACTACATCAGAAGACAGTGTCTGTATTGCAAATTTTAATAATTTGAGCCTATTATAGTGTTCATATTATGTGAGTTTATGTGACATATACTGTCCTGTATCCAAAAACGGTGTCTGTATCGCAGATTTCAATAATCTGGGCCTAACATAGTGTCCATATTCTGTGGTGTTCTGTAACCAATACTGTACTACATCAGAAAACAGTGTCTCTATTGCAAATTCCAATAATATGAGCCTAATATAGTGTTCATATTATGTGAGTTTCTATGACATATGCTGTCCTGCATCCGAAAACTGTGTCTGTATAGCAGATTCCAATAATCTGGGCCTAATAAAGTGTCCATATTCTGTGGTGTTCTGTTGTAACCAATACTATACTACATCAGAAAACTGTGTCTGTATTGCAGATTCCAATTATCTGGGCCTAATATAGTGTCCATAATCTGTGGTGCTCTGTAACCAATACTGTACTACATCAGAAAAAAGTGTCTGTATTGCAGATTCCAATAATATGGGCCTAATATAATGTCCATATTCTGTGGTGTTCTGTAACCAATACTGTACTACATCAGAAAAAAAAAGTGACTGTACTGCAAATTCCAATAATCTGGGCCTAATATAGTGTACATAATCTGTGAGTTTCTGTAACCAATACAGTACTACATCAGAAAACAGTGTCTGTATTCCAGATGATAATAATTTGGGCCAAAAATAGTCTCCATATTCTGTTGTGTTCTGTATCCAATACTGTGCTACATCAGAAAACAGTGTCGGTATTGTAGATTCCCAAAATATGGGCTTAATATAGTGTCCATAATCTGTGGTGTTCTGTAACCAATACTGTACTACATCAGAAAACATTGTCTGTATTGCAGATTCCAATAATCTGGGTCTAATATAGTGTCCATAATCTGTGGTGTTCTGTAACCCATACTGTACTACATCAGAAAACAGTGTCTGTATTGCAAATTCCAATAATTTGAGCCTAATATAGTGTTCATATTATGTGAGTTTCTGTGACATATACTGTCCTGCATCCAAAAACGGTGTCTGTATTGCAGATTCCAATAATCTGGGCCTAATGAAGTGTCCATATTCTGTGGTGCTCTGTAACCAATACTGTACTACATCAGAAAACTGTGTCTGTATTGCAGATTCCAATAATCTGGGCCTAATATAGTGTCCATAATCTGTGGTGTTCTGTAACCAATACTGTACTACATCAGAAAACAGTGCCTGTATTGCAAATTCCAATAATCTGGGCCTAATATAGTGTCCTTAATCTGTGGGTTTCTGTGACATATACTGTCCTACATCCGAAAACTGTATCTGCATTGCAAATTCCAATAATCTGGGCCTAATATAGTGTTCATATTCTGTGGTTTTCTGTAACCAATACAGTACTACATCAGAAAACTGTGTCTGTATTGCAGATTCCAATAATTTGGGCCAAATATAGTCTCCATATTCTGTTGTGTTCTGTACCCATTACTGTACTACATCAGAAAACATTGTCTGTATTGCAGATTCTAATAATCTGGGCCTAATATAGTGTCCATAATCTGTGGTGTTCTGTAACCAATACTATACTACATCAGAAGACAGTGTCTGTATTGCAAATTTTAATAATTTGAGCCTATTATAGTGTTCATATTATGTGAGTTTATGTGACATATACTGTCCTGTATCCAAAAACGGTGTCTGTATCGCAGATTTCAATAATCTGGGCCTAACATAGTGTCCATATTCTGTGGTGTTCTTTAACCAATACAGTACTACATCAGAAAACAGTGTCTGTATTGCAGATTCCAATAATCTGGGCCTAATATAGTGTCCATAATCTGTGGGTTTCTGTGACATATACTTTCCTGCATCTGAAAACTGTGTCTGTATTGCAAATTCCAGTAATCTGGGCCTAATTGTCACTGCCAGCTCTGTGAGAAGATCTGGCAGACGTTCTTCTCTACATGTTGTATGATGTTCTTTGTTTTGGTTTAACTTTCTCATCTCTTTTCCTTCTCCCAGCTGTCACCTATTTGCACTGATTGTCTCCCTTTATATTTCCTCCCATACTGCCTCACTTTGCGGTTTATACTTCTTCCTGGATTGTGTTCACTGCTGGAGGCTGCTTATCCTGATTCCTCAGATAAGTCTGTTTCCTTTATTTGTGTTTCCTTCCTGGCTTGATTGTAGGTGTCCCTGACTCTATCCGTATTAAGTGCAGGGAGCCGGTGGTCGTGTCCCCTCACTATTATAGGGTTTTCAGGTGTCACATAGTAAAAGGTACGAGGGCATGCAATCGTCTACCATTAATACCTTTGCATGGACATAGCAGTCAGGGAAAGCTCTAGGGTTTTTTATAGGGCTCACCTATATGCTCCTTAGTTTGGGATCAAGCCAGTCGGATGTTTATTTAGAAGTAGTGATGTCCCGAATAGTTAGCCGGCGAATAGTTCCCGGCGAACATAGCTTGTTTGCGTTCGCCGCTGTGGGCGAACATATGCAATGTTCGGTCCGCCCCCTATACATCATCATTGAGTAAACTTTGACCCTCTACCTCACAGTCAGCAGACACATTCCAGCCAATCAGCAGCAGACCCTCCCTCCCAGACCCTCCCACCTCCAGGACAGCATCCATTTTAGATTCATTCGGAATCTGCATTCACAGAGAGAGGAGGGAGAGTGTAGCTACTGCTGATTCAATAGGGAAAGCGTTAGCTAGGGCATTGTTCTGTGTCCACAGACTCATCTGCTGTAAGGACAGTATCCAGACAGCACCCCAAAAAGCCCTTTTCAGGGCTGGTACATCAGTCTGCTTTTTTTTTTTTCCAGATATATATATTGCAGTTGTCTGGCTGCCCGTGTGTGAGAGGCTGCAGGCTCAGTCATAGACAGTACTGTGTGCACAGTGCACACCATTCAGGGTGTGACAGAAAATACCTTGCAGATAAAAAAAAATTCTATTTAATATTTTTCTGTGATCTAATCACATTTGCAAGCCTGTGTGTGTCAGGCGCCCACACATACTGTATTGTGTCCACTGGCTAGTGGCTGGCCTGCACTCATACCATTACAGGGTGTCATTCACCCAAATACCTTTCAGGAAAACAGGAAAAAAAATCTATTTTAAATTTAACTGTGATCTAATCACATTTGCAAGCCCGTGTTTGTCAGGCCCACACAGACTGTACTGTGTCCACTGCCCACCACTTATATAGAGTGGCACAGTACCTTGCACGCATAGTAACACTTATTTAATACAAAATGACAGGCAGAGGCAGGCCACGCCGCAGGGGCCGTCGTGTTCGTGGTGCTGTGATTTCCACTGGCCCTGGAATAATGCCCAGTGTTCAGAGGCCATGTAACCTGAACCCAAAAAATTCTGAGAAAATAGTTGACTGGCTTACACAGGATACTCAATCTTCAACAGCTTCAGCTAAGAACCTTGACGCACCATCCTCCTCCAGCTCAGCTTTGGTCACCACTCTCCCGCCCGCCGCCACCACCACCACTACCACCACAGCCACCACAGCCACTTTACTTGATCCCTCAGAGGAGTTATTTACACATCAGTTGGATGAAATTAGTGATGCGCAACCATTATTGCCAGGAGATGTAGATAACAGGGATATGTCTCAGTCAGGCAGCATTACACACATGGACGTACAGTGTGATTATGATGATGTTGTACCCACTGCTGCTTTCTTTGCTGAGGTGTCAGATACAAGTGAAGTAGTTGATGATGACGATGTGTCCGTGGATGCCACGTGGGTGCCTGCTCGAAGAGAAGAAGAAGAGGGGGAAAGTTCAGAAGGGGAGACAGAGAGAAGGAGGAGACAAGTTGGAAGCAGGGGGAAGTCGTCGCAAGGAGCTAGTGGCACAGTCAGACAGCATGTATCGGCACCCGGGGTCAGCCAGACAGCACGCCAATCAGCACATGCTATTGCCACCACCAGAATGCCGTCATTGCAAAGCTCAGCAGTGTGGCATTTTTTTGTGTGTGTCTGCCTATGACAACAGCGATGCCATTTGCAACCTGTGCCAAAAGAAAGTCGTGGGAAATCCAACACCCACCTAGGTACAACTGCTTTGCGAAGGCACATGATCGCACATCACAGACGCCTATAGGATCAACACATGATGACGAGTAGAAGCAGCACACAAGCTCAAAGCCACCATCCTCCTCCTGGTCCAGCATCTTCAGCCACGTCAACCACTGCTATCCTCCTTGCCCCCTATCAACCACCCGCCACTCCGCCTCTCACCTTGAGCAGTTCCATCTCATCTGCTCACAGTCAGGTGTCTGTTAAGGAAATGTTTGAGCGTAAGAAGCCAATGTCACAGAGTCACCCCCTTGCCCAGCGTCTGACAGCTGGCTTGACGGAACTCTTAGCCCGCCAGCTTTTACCATACCAGCTGGTGGAGTCTAAAGCCTTCAAAAAATTTGTCGCTATTGAGACACCACAGTGGAAGGTACCCGGACTAATTTTTTTTTCTAATAAGGCAATCCCAAACCTCTACTCTGTGATTAAAAAGGATGTCATGGCATCTTTGGCATACAGTGTTAGGGCAAGGGTCCATCTGACCACTGATACCTGGTCTGCAAAGCACGGTCAGGCCATCTATATCACCTACACTGCTGTCGGCTGCCAAGCATGGAATGTGTGGCTCTGCAGCAGAGTTGGTGACACCGCCACAACTTGCAGGCAGGCCTACTGCCACCTCCTCTACTGCTCCTACTCCATCCTTTTCCATGACCTCATCGGCTGAGTCCTCTTCTGCTGCGGCGTCTGGCTGCACATCAACTGAACCCCCCTCAGCTCCCCAGGGGCTATTCCACATCCCGGATACGACAGTGTCACGCTGTCTTGGGGTTGACTTGCCTGAAAGCAGAGAGCCACACCAGACCAGCACTCCTGTCCGCCCTGAACGCACAGGTGGATCAGTGGCTGACCCCGCACCAACTGGAGATCGGCAAAGTGGTGTGTGACAATGGAAGCAATTTGTTGGCGGCATTGAATTTGGGCAAGTTGTCACATGTGCCGTGCATGGCTCATGTGTTGAATCTCATCGTACAACGCTTTGTGTCTAAGTACCCAGGCTTACAGGACGTCCTCAAGCAGGCCAGGAAGATGTGTGGCCATTTCAGGCATTCCTACACGGCCATGGCGCACTTTTCAGACATTCAGCGCCGAAACAACATGCCAGTGAGGCGCTTGATTTGCGACAGCCGGACACGTTGGAATTCAACACTCCTAATGTTCGACCCCCTGCTTCAACAAGAAAAAGCCGTCAACGAGTATTTGTATGACCGGGTTGCTAGGACAGCCTCTGCGGAGCTGGGAATTTTTTTGCCACGTTACTGGACGCTCATGCGCAATGCCTGTAGGCTCATGCGTCCTTTTGAGGAGGTGACAAACCTAGTCAGTCGCACTGAAGGCACCATCAGCGACCTCATCCAATTTGTTTTCTTCCTGGAGCGTGCCCTGTGAAGAGTGCTGGATCAGGCTGTAGATGAGCGTGAAGAGGAAGAGTTGTGGTCACCATCACCACCAGAAACAGCCTTGTCATCATCGCTTGCCGGGCCTGCGGCAACGCTGGAAGAGGAGTATGAGGAAGAGGAGTCAGAGGAGGAATGTGGCTTTGGGGAGGAGGAAGACCAACCACAGCAGGCATCCCAGGGTGCTCATTGTTGTCACCTATCTGGGACCCATGGTCTTGTACATGGCTGGGGGTAAGAACAGACTGTCAATGACATCCGTGAGGAGGAGGAACGGGAAATGAGTAGCTCGGCATCCAACCTTGTGCAAATGGGGTCTTTCATGCTGTCATGTCTGTAGAGGGGCCCTCGTATAAAAAGGATGAAGGAGAACAACCTGTACTGGGTGGCCACGCTACTAGACCCCCGGTATAAGCAGAAAGTGGTGTAAATGTTACCAAATTACCGGAAGTCAGAAAGGATGCAGCAGTTCAAAACCAAACTAAAAAATATGCTTTACACAGCTTATAAGGGGGATGTCACAGCACAACGGGAATCTAACTGGGGAAGAGGTCAAAGTAATCCTCCTCCTACCACGACCACGGCAGCAAGGACAGGACGCTTTACAGATGTGTTGTTGATGGAGGACATGCAGAGCTTTTTCAGTCCTACACATCACCACAGCCCTTCGGGATCCAGCCTTAGAGAACGACTCGATTGAGAGGTGGCAGACTACCTCGCCTTAACTGCAGATATCGACACTCTGAGGAGCGATGAACCCCTTGACTACTGGGTGTGCAGGCTTGACCTGTGGCCTGAGCTATCCCAGTTTGCGATAGAACTTCTGGCCTGCCCCGCTTCAAGTGTCCTGTCAGAAAGGACCTTCAGTGCAGCAGGAGGCATTGTCACTGACAAAAGAAGTCGCCTCGGTCAAAAAAGTGTTGATTACCTCACCTTCATTAAGATGAATGAGGCATGGATCCCGAAGGGACTGACAGTGGGGGATACGTTTAACAAACAAAAGGCCTGATGACATGCCTTGGCCTCAAAATGGTCCCCACGCTGCTGTATTTAATGTCTGCATACCGGATGACTTTCGTAAATTCTCCGCCACCAACTAGGGTTCAAGCTGCAATGTTTTAGTCACCTTTCTGCCTTGAAAACATAAATTTTTCTGGCCGCTGCTACAACAGTGGCTGCAACAATAGCATTGTTTTTCAGGCATGTGTACATGCCTAATTTTTCTGGCCTCTGGTGCTGCACTGTGGCTGCAAAAGCAAAACAAAAAAAGGCACATACAAGTATCAATTCCCCTTTCGTGATCATTACCTTGTTGTGGTGAAGGGGCTTGCGTATCACAATGAAGCGATCATCACCTCTATGAGTGTGTTGGCAATGTTGCCACACCCCAGATGATAAGGCCGTTGCTTCATTATGATCAGACCATAATAAAGTCTCTTAATAGTTTATTAGAAATAATGCAGACAATTTAAAAAATCCCCAACAATTCCAATACAAATCAAGTACAAAGCTCAGAACTAAATTATTCCAGGAAGTCGTAATGGTTCGTTAATTCGACAATGGTTAATCAATTCGACACGTCCCCGGATAGGGGACGTAACAGGGATTAAACTGATAGGAATAGGACTAGTTAAGACACCACTCATATAGGGTTACACAGCACATTGCTCCGTGCACGCACAGTGCCCCAACTTGGGAGTAAGAGGACCGACCAAGCTGCTTTTTCCATCTCCTAGTTCCTAAAATCAATTCAGTTTGGTTTATCAGAGTTTGGTCTGTCACTGTGAAAGCAGTCGAAGATACCCGGCCTAAATTTTTTTTTTCACAAAAGGCAATCCCACCCTGATATGGGACGTAACAGGGATTAAACTGATGAAAATAGTACTACAGAAAATAGCACTCATATCGGGTGGGGCATTAAATTGCACAGCGCAGACGCAGTGACCGTGGCGTGGATTCAAACAAAGGGGAGGGAGCCAGCAATTTTTTAACCATCTCCCCGTTCGAAAAATCTATTTAATAAATGGACCCCAGATTGGGGACGTAACAGGGATTAAACTGATGAGAAGAGAGAACTACAGGAAATACCACTAATATCGGGTGGGACAGTAAATTGCACGGCACAGACGCAGTGACCGTGGATTCAAACAAAGGGGAGGGAGCCAACGTTTTATTAACCATCTCCTCATTCGAAAAAATCAATTCAATTCACCTTTCAGGGACCCTTATTGTTGTACGTGGCTGGGTGGAGGAAGAAACCTTCAATGACATCAACGGGACATGGCTAGCTTGGTATCCAACCTTGTGCAAATGGGAAGTTTGCGGTTGGGCAAATGGACTGTTTGCGGTTGTTTGCGGTGCATTAAAAGGGGAGTTTGGTCTGTCAATGTCTGTGAAGCGGGTGTAACCCTTACACTACCTGATCAATACAACATCATACCTGATCGTATAAACACACTGGATGTTTTAAACCAAGTTATCCAACTCTGCGTCAACTATGTAATTTTCCATGGGAGTTTTGCCATGGATCCCCCTCCGGCATGCCACAGTCCAGGTGTTAGTCCCCTTGAAACAACTTTTCCATCACTATTGTGGCCAGAAAGAGTCCCTGTGGGTTTTAAAATTCGCCTGCCCATTGAAGTCTATAGCGGGTCGCCCGGTTCGCTGTTCGCGAACGGAAAATTTTATGTTTGCAACATCTCTAGTTAGAAGTTCCAGCTTTCTGCAACACCATCCGTGACACTAATATAGTGTCCATAATCTGTGGGTTTCTGTGACATATACTGTCCTACATCCGAAAACTCTGTCTGTATTGCAAATTCCAATAATCTGGGCTTAATATAGTGTCCATAGTCTATGGTTTACTGTAACCAATAAAGTACTACATCAGAAAACAGTGTCTGTATTGCGGATTCCAATAATTTGGGCCAAATAGTGTCCATATTTTGTTGTGTTCTATAACCAATACTGTACTACATCAGAAAACAGTGTCTGTATTGCAAATTCCAAAAATCTGGGTCTAATATAGTGTCCATAATCTGTGGTGTTAGGTAACCAATACTGTACTTCATCAGAAAACTGTGCCTGTATTGCAAATTCCAATAATCTGGGTCTAATATAGTGTCCATATACTGTGGGTTTCTGCGACATATACTGTCCTGCATCCAAAAACTGTGTCTGTATTGCAAATTCCAATAATCTGGGCCTAATATAGTGTCCATAATCTGTGGGTTTCTGTGACATATACTGTCCTACATCCGAAAACGGTGTCAGTATTGCAAATTCCAATAATCTGGGCCTAATATAGTGTCCATATTCTGTGGTTTTCTGTAACCAATACAGTACTGCATCAGAAAACAGTGTCTGTATTACAGATTCCAATAATTTGGGCCAAATATAGTCTCCATATTCTGTTGTGTTATGTAACCAATACTGTACTACATCAGAAAACAGTGTCTGTATTGCAGATTCCAGTAATCTGAGCCTAATATAGTGTCCATAATCTGTGGTGTTCTCTAACCAATACTGTACTACATCAGAAAACAGTGTCTGTATTGCAAATTCCAATAATTTGAGCTTAATATAGTGTCTATATTATGTGAGATTCTCTGACATATATATGTCCTGCATCCGGAAAACTGTGTCTTTAGCGGACTGTGAAACAATCAGCGCCACATCTAGTGACAAAACCATTAATATGAAGAAGGCGAGCACTAAGGGACAGGGAAGTGGGCGTGATGCTGAAGGTGCACGCAGAGGCCGTGGCCCTGGGCACAATGACACTGTGCCTGCTGCCAGTGTACCAGAAAAAAAAAAACATCCACCGTACCCAGCTTCATGTCCAACTTAGCTGGGCAGCGCAGGGCAAGACTGTCCAAGTTAGACCAGTGTTAACAGTTGGTCGGTTGGATTGCTGAAGATAAAGCTTCCAGTCGGTTAAGCACCACCCTCTCTTTCACCAAGTCCACTCTTTCTAGCCGAAAGTCTGGTCAACCGAATCCTTGCCCCACCATAGAGAGGCTTGCCAAACGAGTGATCCCACATTTGGATATTCCGAGGAGCTCTTTCCAGCGCCACTATTACATTTGGCCCTAGCGCCCAGCGCGCTTGAAGAGGGACTAAATATATTGTTTTCAGATTCCCAACCGCTTGAGCCTTCGCAGTCTCAAGAAGATGACGGTGGTGAACAGCAATCATTCGTTCACAAGGTGGACGATGATGAGACACAGTTGTCAATCACTGAGGTTGTGGTTAGGTCAAGTCAGGAGGATGAGCAGAGAGAGGAAGTGGAAGAGGAGGTGGTGGACGATGAGGTCACTGACCCAACATGGGAAGATGAAAAGCTGAGCAAGGACAGCAGTACAGAGCGGGAGGGATCCGCAGCACCGCAACAGGCTGGAAGTGGCAGTGGGGTTTCAAAAGGGAGAAGTCGGCCCACACCAAATAGGCCCGCAACCATTACACCGAGCACCCCCATGCGTAAATCTACCTTGTCAAGGGGTAGGGGTTCCGAAGTATGGAGCTTTTTTGAGGAAAGTACAGACAACAAAAGAGTAGTAGTTTCCAAAATGAGCCGGGCGTGAACACTAGAAACCTCACCACCACCAAAAAGTAAGAAAGAAACAAAAACTATTTTGTGTGGTCTTCCAAGCGGCACAATCAGCAGCAGTCCCAAACAACAGGAGTAGGTCTCTCCTCCTTTCTTAACCAAAATAAACTGCAATTCAGGGTCCACGCTTGAACATTATCAGTAAGGAATAGTTCACACACAAGAACACTTCCACAAGATGATTTTATCTCGATTCAAAACAATTCCAGCTTCTCGGTCTCAATATCCACCAGCAATCACAGCTCTTTTACCCTTTAAAAGGAACACAACATATTGCAATACCTACGGGTTATTGAAACACTATGTATTTTATTTTACTTACAAGATCGACACTTGTTCACATCACATATAAAATCTATTTGCCCGACCCGGGTTTCGCTGTCCGCTTCTTCTGGGGCGTTCCTCTCCAATTGACACAACTGAAAAAAACCTCTAATCTCTGGTCACACGTGGTAAATCTCTACTTCCGTTAGATCAACTTCCAAATTTTAAAAATGTTTTCTTTTTAAATACCTAAAATAACGTATCCCGATAAAAATAATCTGCATGTCATATAGCATACATCAAAATATAAAAAATAAAAATATAGGTTATTCCCACATGAATTAAAAATTATACCACTTCATATACAGGGCAATTATTTATGACTACACTCATTCCCTTATGTTAAAGAGATCACATTTCAATTCCCGTAGAAACCTACTATGTATATGGCCAAAGAAATGGGCACTGTGATGCATGTCTGAACACCATCCTAGGAAACTGAAGACTGACTGCAGCTAAAGTTGTAGCTGCAAATACAGTGAAGGAGTTTAAGCATGCATGGGATAGGCATAAGGCCATCCTTCATATAAGATAGGGCCAGGGGCTATTCATAGTATTCAGTATATTGGGCAGACTAGATGGCCCAAATAGTTAATTTCTAACGATAATTTGTTTTCCCTTAGTCCTACCAGCAGCACAGATGGGGTTAACTGCCCCTGTGGACTGGTAGGACCGGCGGAATTTTAATGAGCCCAAGAACCAATAAGCGATCTTCAGCTCGCTGAAAGGGAGGAGATCACCCCCCAGCCCACTGTGTTTTTAACAAGTATAATGTATTTTAGGGTGGGATATTTGTGTGCTGCTGTTAGGACTAAGGGAAAACAAATTATTGTTAGAAATTAACGATTCCCTTACGTCCTACCAGCAGCACAGATGGGGAGATAGCAAGACGAAACCCCTAGGGAGGGTCCTCATGCCTGGCAGAACTAAGAACTGTCTGCCCAAAAGCCGAAAACTCTGCCATCCTAGCATCTATCCTATAATGGGAGATGAAGGTTGACTCAGAGCTCCAGGAGGCCGCCTTACAGATCAACTCTAAGGGGAGAAGGCTTCTTTCCGCAACCGAGGTGGAGACCGCCCTAGTAGAATGGGCTCTAACAAACTCGGGAGGATCTAAGGATTGGGAGACAAAGGCTTCCCTAATGGCCTCCTTGATCCAGCGACTAATGGTGGCTTTAGACGCTTTACGGCCTTTAGACTTACCGGCAAACAGGATAAGGAGATTCTCATCTATCCTGAACTCTCTGGATCTATCCACATAGATCTGGAGGCATCTTGAAATATCCAGCGGGTCTCTAGCTGGAGTATCAGAGGAGGAGGTTGTAAACAAAACTGGTAAAGAGATTACCTGGTTGATGTTTTGAAAGGTAGGCACCTTAGGTCTGAAGTATGGTAAAAACTTCAGGAGCACTCTATCCTGTAGGAAGATGATGTATGGATGAATTGCAGAGAAAGCCTGCAATTCAGAGATTCTTTTGGCTGAAGCTATAGCCAGAAGAAAGACCATCTTTAAAGTAAAAAAATTGAAATCTACCTCTTCCAAAGGCTCGAAGGGGGGAGATGCTAGCCCCCTGAGCACTACTGAAAGATCCCACTGGGGAATAGGTTTCAGTATAGTAGGCTTTAGTCTCTCAGCTCCCTTCAGGAAGCGTTTGATGAGTGGGTCCCGAGAATGTGGCCTGTTGAGACAGGCCGAGATGGCACAAATCTGTACCTTCAAGGTAGCTGGAGATAGGCCTCTGTCTAATCCATCTTGAAGGAATTGTAGTATCGCAGGAAGGGGCGGATCTGCGGACGCCACCTGTTTGGAATCACACCATGCCACGAAGATTCTCATGATCCTGGAGTAGGCCTTCATTGTAGACTCTGCTCGGGAATGCAACAACGTTCTCAGGACCGACTCGGAAAGCCCTTCTATGTTGGGAAGGGACTGATCAACCTCCAGGCTGTCAGGTTGAACCTGTGCAGATCTGGGCAGAGGTGAGTGTCCCACGACACCAGGGTCTGCTCCGGGGGGAGTCTCCAATATTGTCCCCGACTCATCTGAATGAGCTGGGTAAACCAGGATCTCCTGGGCCAGAACGGTATGATGGCTATTACCGAGGCCTGATCCTGACGGATTTTCATCAATACCCTCGGTATCATGGAAAACAGAGGGAAGATGTAAGCCAGCCTGAACCTCCACGGTATCGACAGAGCATCTATCGCCAGGGGGTTGTCTTCCCTGTACAGGGAACAGAACCTCAGCACCTTGGCGTTGAACCTGGTTGCCATGAGATCCACCTCTGGCATACCCCAACTGTGAACTAGCTGCCTGAAGATCTCCGGATGCAGAGACCACTCCATGGTCGGTAAACCTCGACTTAAGCGGTCCGCTATAATATTGAGGGAGCCTCGAATATGAACGGCAGATAAATGGGAAAGGTTCAACTCTGCCCACCGAAGGATCACCCCGATCTCTGATAGAAGGGGCAATGACCTTGTGCCTCCCTGTTTGTTTATATAGAGAACCGCAGTCATATTGTCTGACTGGACTTTCACCGCTTTGCCCCGAATCTGAGGGGCGAAGTGAAGGAGGGCTAGCCGGATAGCCCGCATCTCGCGAAGATTGGAAGAAAGACGCCGCTCCAGAGGGGACCAGGATCCCTGTACTGGGGATCCGTCCAGGTGAGCGCCCCAGCCTACAAGGGACGCGTCTATAGTCAATATGACCCAAGCTGGTTGGGTCATAGACTTCCCTGCTGGCAGCCGAAACCACCATCTAAGGGAATTCCGGGTTTGACCGGACAGGGATCACAGGGAATCTAGCCCCGCAGGGCTGCCGTTCCATAGGTGTAAAACCTCCGACTGAAGAGGACGGAGGTGCCATAGTGCCCAAGAGACTGCATCCACAGCCGCTGACATGAGCCCCAGCATCTTCATGAGAGTCCGGATAGAGACTCGACGAAGGACATAAAGGACTTTTGCCAGGTCCTGGATCCGTGCTCTCCTTTCTGGAGTCAACCGGAGGGACATCACCACAGAGTCGACCACGAATCCTAAATAATGGATTGAAGTCGATGGGCTCACATTCGACTTCTGCCAGTTGACAATCCAACCTAGGCGGAGGAGAAAGGAGATTGCGATCTGAAGATGGTCGGTAAGGATCGGAACTGAAGAGGCTATGAAAAGCCAATCGTCCAGATAAGGAATAATAGTCAGTCCTTGCAGTCTCAAAGCTGCCACCACTGACACCACCACCTTGGTGAAGATAAGGGGGGCAGAAGAGATTCCGAAGGGAAGCGCGGTGAACTGAAAGTGCCTGCGAACCCCTGAAATCTGGACCGCGATCCTGAGGAGTTTCCGGGAAGTGGAATGGATCGGAATATGAAGATACGCGTCTTTGAGGTCCAGAGTAGCCATGACATCCCCAAGGTTGAGGATATGGCTGACTGACCTTATGGTTTCCATGCGGAACCTTGTTTTCCTTATAAATCGATTGAGATATCTCAAGTCGATGATCATCCGGAGATCTCCCGTCTTCTTGGGAACCAGGAACACTGGTGAATAAATGCCTAGGCCTCTCTCCCCTGCCGGCACCTCCTCTAGGGCTCCCTTGGAGATATAGTCCTGAATGTAAGATTCTAGGACCGCTTGTTTGGCCGACCCGAAGTTTCGTGTGGCGATGAATCTTTCTGGGGGGGAGAGATAAGGTCTACCCGGTACCCGACAGAGACTGTGTCCTGAACCCAGGGGTCTGTAATCAACCGACTCCAAGAGTCTTTGAAATGGGAGAGACGGCCCCCCACGGGAATCTGGGGGAGGGGTACGGGAAAGTCTAGAGGAGACACTGCAGGGGCAGCAGGGCCTATCCAAGAGCCTCGAAGAGGCCCATAGTCAGGAGGGTTTTGCCTCCCTGGTGGGTTTACGGGAGCGCCTCGAATATTTACGAGACGGCCCCCCCCCCAATCTCTGCGCCTAGACTGCTGCCCTGGACGACCTCCGTCTTTCTTCTCTTGTCTGGGGCGTCCCCGAAAGGGCTGCTGGGGGAGGCTCTTTCCCTTTTTATCGGAGAGCCCCTCCATTATCTTGTCCAATTCGGACCCAAATAGCCTGTCTTGTTCGAAGGGGAGCCCACAAAGATTAAACTTGGACGCATTGTCCGCGATCCAAGGCTTCAGCCAAAGTGGCCTGCGGGCACCTGAAACTAGGGCCATAGTTTTGGCGGCCAGCTTCAGCTGCATCTGGGTGGAATCAACTAGAAAGTCCATAGCCAGATTGGCTGATTTGAAGGCTGCCAGGATATCATCTCTGGACACGCTCTGGTCCACGTCCGTCTGGATCCGGTTAAGCCTAGAGCGTAAATAGGTGGCTACCTCAGTGGCCACAATTGAAGCTGTCGCGGAGGCAGCGGCCGCCGCATAACTCCTTCTAAGGGTGCACTCTGCCCTCCGGTCTAGAGGGTCCTGCAGACTAGACCCATTGTCTGCAGGAACTAGAGTGCGCCGGGACAACTTGGCTATAGCCATGTCCACCTTGGGAACTGAACCCCACGATTCCACCAAGGGTTTAGCCATCGGGTACATGAGTTTGAACTTTCTGGTGAGAACTGGACCTTTCTCAGGCTTTCGCCACTCTGTGCGCATTACAGAGAGAAGGGTCTCATCCGCTCTAAAGACACGCTGTGTCCGTCCGGCGGGATCGGAAGACTCCCCCATGTCAACATCCTGGTCCCCCGACCTGATGGACTTAAGTAACTCCTGCGTCTTTTCTGGAGGGAAAAAGCAAGAAGTAATTTCTTCTTCCTCAGAAGAAGACCCCACCGAACAGGGGGTAGGTCTTTCGACTGGTGCGACTGGTGCGACCACATCCATTATAGTCTGAGAGGGTCCTGGTAACCTCTCATTAAGTAATCGCACCACTCCCTTAATGGAATCGTCCACATATGTCTTCGTCCACTGAAACATTTCCTGCATCGTGGGTTCCGTGGATGCCGTTCGACAACTCTCGCATCTAGAGTAGGGACAGCCGTCGTCTAAGGGCGTGTTGCATTCAAAACATGCCAAATGCTTCCTCTTGGCCCCAGCCTTTCGCTGATCCGGATCCCTAGGGGAAGCCATAGTTCTGTAATTAGAAAGAAAACAGGTCATAACACCTACAATAATTGGAGGTGGTGAAACAAGACCTTAAGGGGGCCCACCAGCACTAGAAGAAATAGAGCTGAAAGAGAAACAACAAACCCAAAGCCAAGCAATACTACAAGAATATGTCAAGGCAGAGGGAACTCTGGAGCTAGCTTGTCAAAGCGATGCAACCAGAGCACTGACTGACAGGCTCTGGGCGCTTAAAAGGAGAAAGCCCCGCCCCATGGGCGGGTCCTCGATCGTAATTAGCCCAGAGATATAGGAGAGCCTATACTGGCTCAGCTTGCTGTCAGTGGCTTCCCCGGTTAATCCTGGATCCCAGGATGTCTATAGGGGGATAGTTTGAAGAAAGGAGGTGAGATTAGAACCTCACGCTGCGCTACGAAAAAAAACGGAAGTGACGTAGCGCACTCAGTGCGCTTCACTTCCGGAAGATGGCGGCGCCCATAGCGCCGCAAGCATGTGGCGATCGGAAGAAACGGGACACCGCCAGTACTAAAAGAAGAGGGGAGGGTGACCCCCCACTCCCCGACGGTACCCAGGTACAAAAAATCGCCGCAATCAGGCCTAAAATAAAGGCAATGAGAGCCAAAGAAAAACGGGGAGATCCTTCTAAGGAAAAAAAGAGCCCCTAACACTCTCAGCTCCCTGAGGGGGAGCGATACGCCAGTCCAACCTGTCCAGAGGACAGAAAAAAATACGGTGGGCTGGGGGGTGATCTCCTCCCTTTCAGGGAGCTGAAGATCGCTTATTGGTTCTTGGGCTCATTAAAATTCCGCCGGTCCTACCAGTCCACAGGGGCAGTTAACCCCATCTGTGCTGCTGGTAGGACTAAGGGAAAACAAATTATCGTTAGAAATTAACTATTTGGTCTGCCCAATATACTGAATACTATGAATAGCCCCTGGCCCTATCTTATATGAAGGATGGCCTTATGCCTATCCCATGCATGCTTAAACTCCTTCACTGTATTTGCAGCTACAACTTTAGCTGCAGTCAGTCTTCAGTTTCCTAGGATGGTGTTCAGACATGCATCACAGTGCCCATTTCTTTGGCCATACACATTCTATGTTTCTATGTTTCTATGTAAATACAACTACCGTATTCTACCTAGTAAAGCCACATCCACCGAACTCTCCCTAATATCCTAGAGCATGCTGCAAAGATTAAAAAATAAATAAATAAAAAACACAGCCACAATGAAAAAACACTGATCATGCCATACTCACGGCTCTCATGTCCCATTTGATATCGAGACCTGCGGGTTTTAGCGGGTTTAGCTAAAAAATCCATTGCGCTTCTTTTTTATTTATTTGTTTTACTGGATCCCATCCCCTCCAATTCTTATGCACTTGTTCCACTCCCATGAATTTCAAACCCACCGGATTTTTCTGATGTGCTCTTTTAAAATGTGCCGAGACGCTATGAGTCTCACGTCCCTTTTTTATATTATTATGTTCCCCCACTCTTACTTTTCCTAGGATGGTGTTCAGACATGCATCACAGTGCCTATTTCTTTGGCCATATACATAGTAGGTTTCTACTGGAATTAAAATGTGATCTCTTTAACATAAGAGAATGAGTGTAGTCATAAATAATTGCCCTGATTATGAAGTGGTATCATTTTTAATTTGTGTGGGAATAACCTATATTTTTATATTTGGATGTATGCTATATGACATACAGATGTTTATTTTTATCGGGATATGTTATTTTAGGTATTTAAAAAGAAAACATTTTAAAAATTTGGAAGTTGATCTAACGGAAGTAACACAGGGACTTACCACGTGTGACCAGAGATTATAGTTTTTTTTTCAGTTGTGTCAATTGTAGAGGAGAGGAACGCCCCAGAAGAAGCGGACAGCGAAACCCGAGTCGGGCAAATTCATTTTATATGTGATGTGAACAAATGTCGATCTTGTAAGTAAAATAAAATATGTAGTGTTTCAATAACCCGTGGGTATTGCACTATGTTGTGTTCCTTTTAAAGGGTAAAAGAGCTGTGATTGCTGGTGGATATTGAGACGGAGGAGCTGGAATTGTTTTGAATCAAGATAAAATTATCTTGTGGAAGTGTTCTTGTGTGTGAACTATTCCTTACTGATGAAGTTCAAGCGCGGACCCTGAAATGCAGTTTATCTCACCACCACCAGCATGATCCGCCACATGGCATCCAAGCACCCTAATAAGTGGGCCGAACGCCTGGGTCCGCAATCTGGGTCTGCGGGTCACACCACTACCTCCTCCTTCCTGTGTTACGCACTGCTGGCCAATCCCCTGTCGAAGGCGCAGGCCCAGATGCTCCTCCCCCTGCACCTGGACCTTCACATGAACCATCAGAAACAACATCCACTTCCCTGTCCCAGCACAGCGTCCAAATGTCCATAACACATTCATTGGAGCACAAGCGCGAATACCCACCCACAGGCCATAGCACTAAGAGCGCAACTTTCGAAATTACGTGCCCTTGACATGTTGCCATTTAGGCTTGTGGACAATGAGGCCTTCCGCTGCCTGATGTCGGCGGCCGTCCCTCGGTACGCAGTCCCCAGCCGCCACTATTTTTCACGATGTGCCATGCCCGCCTTACACCAGCATGTGTCCTAGAACATCACCCGTGCCCTGACCAACGCAGTTACTGGGAAGGTCCACTTAACCACGGACACAGGACAAGTGCTGGTGGCCAGTGACGCTACATTTCCCTGACCGCACACTGGGTGAATGTTGTGAAGGCCGGGAGTGAGTTGTACCCTGGCATGGCACAGGTGCCACCCATGGCCAGGATTGTGGGCCCTACGTCCATCAGGGTCTCCGCCAGCAGCTATGTTACTGGCTCCAACCCCCACTTCTCCTCCTCTGCCACCTACTACTCCACTTCCACCTCCAGCAGCAGTCAGCCATCAGTCTCTAGCTGGAAGCAGTGTAGCGCTGCTGTAGGTAAGCGTCAACAAGCCGTGCTGAAGCTGATTTGCTTAGGGGACAAACAGCACACCGCCGCAGAGCTGTGGAAGGGTATAAGGGACCAGACCGAGCTCAACCTACAACCAGGCATGTTTGTGTTTGACAATGGCCTTAACTTGATGGCGGCTTTGGAGCTCGGCAACCTGACACACATCCCATGCCTAGCCCACGTCTTAAACTTAGTAGTTCAGCGGTTGATCAAAACCTACCCCAGTTTGCCAGAGCTACTAGTAAAGGCACACCGCGTGTGTGCCCATTTCCGCGTATCGTCCAAAGCTTCAGCCGGTCTGTCAACGCTGCAGCAGCGCTTGCGGCTTCCAGCTTACCAACTGTTGTGTGATGTGAGCACACGCTGAAACGCTACGTTCTACATGTTGGCCAGGCTTTGTGAGAAGCAGAGGGCAGTTGTGGAATACCAGCTGCAACATGGTAGTCGCTTTTCGAGTCAGCTGCCACTATTCAAAAGCGAGGAGTGGGCATTGATGTCAGACCTCTCTGGGGTTTTAAAAAACTTTGATGAATCCACACAGATGGTTTGTGCCGATAACACTATTATCAGCGTAACAATCCCACTGCTGTGTCTACTCAAACGATCGTTGCTCACAATTAAGGACGACGGGGGAGGACACAATTAATGGGGGAGGACATTACACAGGGCGATAGCCAGAACACCCACAGTTCGTCTTCTCAGCGCAAATTGGACCATGAAGAGGAGGAGCTGGATACAGTTGCTTCTGTTACAGCGGGTTGTACCAATGGAACTTTAATTTAATTTAATTCCATCTGTTCAGCGTGGATGGGCAGAAGAGGAGGAAGAGGAGGAGAATGAGGAGATGGAAAGTCATCCTGATGTCGACATCGATGTCTTGCCTGTTGGTACTCTGGCACACATGGCTGACTTCATGTTAGGCCCCATGCACACGGCCGTGTTTCACGGCCGTGTGCGGGCCGTGGAACCGCGGCCTGGATCCCTCCTGAGAGCAGGAGCGCACGACGTCACTGGTTGCTATGACGCCGTGCGCTCCCTGCTGCCGCCGCAATACAGTACTACACTGGTATGATCTATACCAGTGTATTACTGTACTGTGCCGGCAGCAGGGAGCGCACGGCGTCATAGCAACCAGTGACGCCGTGCGCTCCTGCTCTCAGGAGGGATCCAGGCCGCGGTTCCACGGCCCGCACACGGCTGTGAAACACGGCCGTGTGCATGGGGCCTTAGGCTGCCTTTCCCACGACCTTTGCATTATGCACATTAAAGATAACGCAGATTACTGGGTGTTCATCCTTCTCGACCCCCGCTACAAAGAGAACTTCTCATCTCTCATTCCTGTGGTGGAGAGGACGAGTAAAACAGTACAATACCAGAAGGTACTTGTTCAGAGAATGCTCCAAAGTTTTCCATCTGACAACGCGGCCGGCAGAGTCCATACTTCCTTAGGCAACCGAGAAAGGGAAACAAGGGGAACACACAGCAGTTCCAACAAAGGCAGGGCAACACTCTCCAAGGCATGGGACACTTTCATGACACCCTGCCAGCAACCTCACCCTGAAGCGCGGCCTAGTGGTACAAGGAGGGAAAAGTTTTGGAAGATGGTGAAGGAATACATAGCAGACCGTTTCTGCGTCCTAAATAATCCCTCAGTGTCTTACAAATACTGGGTGTCCAAGCTGGACACGTGGCACGAACTTGCCAGTGCTGCTGGTGGAATTATCCTATATAATAAAAGCGCAGTGTGAGTGCGCTGTGTCCATGTCACCAGTTTTGCACTGGGCATGCGTGGCAACCAATCAGGACACAGCCCTCCACACGCGGCCTCACCGCCCACAGCATCGCGCCGACCAATTAGGTCACGGCGCTGACACTGCTTTAAATAAATGCTTAACCCCTTCTATGCCGCGGTCTTTAGGGACCAATGTCTGGAAGAGGCAAACCATGAGGTCGCTGCCCTGCCCTGGCAGTGGCCCAATGTTTGAAGGGTTAATGCCCCCCTTTCAAAATGCAGAGCGTGCAGCTTCCCAGCGTGCGTGCAGCTTTCAAGATGGCAGAGCGCGCAGCAATACCCCCCTCTTTCAAAATGGTAGAGCGGGAGCGGAGTAGAGTGTTAGCTGTAATGTACCGATGTCGACCGTTTAACCCCATCCATGCTATGGTCCTTAGGGACCGCTGTACGGAGGAGCTAACCACGGGCGCTGCTCTGATGTGGCAACGGCCGATGCTTCAAGGGTATACTGAGGAATCTCCCTCCCACCCCCATCAGGCCGCTGCTCTGCTGTGGCAGCGGCTGATGCTTGAAGGGTAAACTGAGGAAGTTCCCTCCCTCCCCATGAGGCCACTGTGCTGTGGCAGCATACCGATGGTTACCATGGCAACCGGACTCCTTCACAGACATCCAGCTTGCCGTGGTATATCTAAGCCTGATCAGGCTCCTGCTAAAGGCAGGGGCCTGATCATGCTTAGTGTGAGTTCAATACACTGCAGCACAATATATAGTGTACTGCAGTGTATTGTAATCCATCAGTCTCACTGGATCTTCAAGAACCAAGTGGGTCTGGGTCCAAAAAAAAAAAAATTCCTATATCCACACATAATTGGTTAAAAATGTTAAAAATAAAAAACACTAAACATGTTTGGTATTGCCGCGTCTGTAAGGACCTGATCTTTAAAAGGATCATGTAATTTTTACCGCATGGTGAACAACATAAAAAAAAAATAGAAAAACTAATCAAAAAGTCATATGTATCCAAAATTAGCACCAATTAAACCGTGACCTTATCCCACAAAAAATAAGGCCCCTACATAAGCCAATCGTCCCCAAAAATATATATATGGCTTTCAGAAAGTGGAGACACAAAAAAAACACCATATTTTTTTTTTTTAAAGGGCTTCTGTCACCCCACTAAAGTGATTATTATTTTTTCGGCTAGTGAAATTAGTTATATTGCGATATATGACAAAATAATTGTGTTACTTACTTTGATCCAGCAGTTTCTGCAAAAAAAGAAGTTTTATAATATGTAAATTCGGTCTCTACCAGCAAGTAGGGCGGCTACTTGCTGGTAGCTGCTGCAGAAATCCGCCCCCTCGTCGTGTTGATTGACAGGGCCAGCCGGGATCTCCTCCTCCGGCCAGCCCTGTCGGCATTTCAAAAATCGCGCGCCTGTGTTGATTCGGCGCAGGCGCTCTGAGATGAGGAGGCTCGTCTCCTCAGCACTCCCTCAGTGCGCCTGCGCCGATGACGTCTTCTATTTCGGTGATGTCATCGGCGCAGGCGCACTGAGGGAGTTCTGAGGAGACGAGCCTCCTCATCTCAGAGCGCCTGCACCGAATCAACACAGGCGCGCGATTTTTGAAATGCCGACAGGGCTGGCCGGAGGAGGAGATCCCGGCTGGCCCTGTCAATCAACACGACGAGGGGGCGGATTTCTGCAGCAGCTACCAGCAAGTAGCCGCCCTACTTGCTGGTAGAGACCGAATTTACATATTATAAAACTTCGTTTTTTGCAGAAACTGCTGGATCAAAGTAAGTAACACAATTATATTGTCATATATCGCAATATAACTAATTTCACTAGCCCCAAAAAAAAAAATCACTTTAGTGGGGTGACAGAAGCCCTTTAAATGTGCCAAAAAAATCTATTATTTATCACCTTACATCGCAAAAAGTGTAATACCAAGCAATCAAAAAGTCATATGTGCCCCATAATGGTCCCAAACAATCATCTCTTCTAGCAAAAATTTTGATCCTACCTAAGACAATCACCCCAAAAAATAAAAAAATATGGCTTTCAGAAAATGGAAACACAAAAACATGATTTTATAAAAAAAATTGTTGTGTAAATCCCAAATAACATTTAAAAAATAGACTTATTAGGCATCGCTACGACCTGCTCTATAAAAATATCACATTATTTACATATATATGTAAATGCCAGAACAGCCATTTTTTGGATACCTTGCCTCATAAAAAGATTTTATATATATATATATATATATATATATATATAATATAACATGCCCCCGCACCGCTCACACCAGCGTGCCAACCAATCAGTACACGGCGCTCCAAATGCCGCCTGCACCACCCACACCTACGCGCCAGCAAGCAGGTGGACGCGCCACAATTTATATTCATCAGTCCCAGCCGCTTTTTTTCTGTTAGTCAGTCCCAGTCACCATTACTGTTCGTCAGTCACAGCACTATCAGCCATATAGAGAGGAGTCCCTGTCAGCAGTCTGACCTACCAGTCACTACCAGCAGTCTCAGCACCAGCAGTCAGTGCCAGTCGTACAGCCACCAGTCACAGTGCCAGCAGTGTCAGCTGCAGTCAGCAGTCTCAGGCACAGCTACCAGTCAGTGCCAGCAGTCTCAGCGCAGCCACCAGTCTTGGTCACCAGCCACAGCAACCAGTCAGTGCCAGCAGTCTCAGCCACAAGCCACAGCCAGCAATCTCAGCCACAGCCACCAGTCCCGGCCACCAGCCACGTCCACCAGTCTCAGCCACCAGTTAGTGTCAGGCACAGCCACCAGTCAGTGTCAGCAGTGTAAGCCACAGCCACCAGTCAGTGCCAGCAGTTTCAGCCACAGCCACCAGTCAGTGCCAGCAGTCTCAGTCACAGCCGCCAGTCTCGGCCACCAGTCTCAGCCACCAGTCAGTGTGGTTAAGTTCCCTTGCCTTTTAATATAGACTGTCTCTACTAATGTTTATGCACTACTGTTCTTGCACCCATTGTTGTAACGGGCTTAATGTCTAGTAACAGATAAGCGTATCCGCTTGTCCACTGGCAATGCTGACTCAGATAAAAATGAACAAGGCCTGGTGTCACGGGGCACCGGCGATGCGCTTACTCTCCGCAGCGCCGATGGCGCCCCACCTCTGTACAGGAGCTTGGAAAAAAGTATGCTTTACACAGCGTATAAAGGTGATGTCACAGCACAAGGGGAATCTAACAGGGTAAGAGGTGAAAGTAATCCTCCTCCTCCCATGACCACGCCGGCAAGGACAGGACGCTTTACAGCTGTGTTGTTGATGGAGGACATGCAGAGCTTTTTAAGTCCTACGCATCGCCACAGCCCTTCGGGGTCCACCCCCAGAGAACGACTCAACCGACAGGTAGCAGACTACCTCGCCTAAACTGCAGATATCGACACTCTGCGGAGCGATGAACCCCTTGAGTACTGGGTGGCCAGGCTTGACCTGTGGCCTGAGCTATCCCAATTTGTGATAGAACTTCTGGCCTGCCCCGCTTCAAGTGTCCTGTCCGAAAGGACCTTCAGTGCAGCAGGAGGTATTGTCACTGAGAAGAGAAATCGCCTAGGTCAAAAAAGTCTAGATTACCTCTCCTTTATTAAGATGAATGAGGGATGGATCCCGAAGGGACTGACAGTGGACGATACATTCGACTAAAAAAGGCCTGATGAGATAAGCTGCGGCTAAAAATGATCCACATGCTGCTGTATTTTATCACTGAATGCCGGATGACTTGCGTGACTTATCCGCCACCAACTAGGGTTCAAGCCGCAATGTTTTAGGGCACTTTCGGCTGCAACAATACCTAATTTTTCAAGCATGTGTACATGCCTAATTTCTCTGGCCTCTGGTGCTGCACTGTGGCTTCAAAAACCAAACAAAAAAAAAGACACATACATGTGTCAATTCCCCTTCGTGATCGTTACCTTGTTGTGGTGAAGGGGCTTGCATATCACAATGAAACGATCACCTCTATGAGTGTGTTGGCAATGGCAATGTTGGCACACCCCAGATGATAAGGTTGTTGCTTCATTGTGAACAGACCAAAAGCGATCAGCTGGATAATTTTGCATAGAAAAAACTTTAATTTTCTTTGTGATCATCTAAGGTGATCATTAAAGGGAGTCTGTCACCACAATTTTCTCTTATAGACTAGGCCGCTCTTGCTTCTTCTCACATAACCCCTCCCCAGCCTGTTGCTTGACCTGCCCTGTAAGCCTCTTACATTATCCAGTGTACTGGCCGATATCCTGCCCGCGCATGTGCACTGCATGGAATGATGCTGCTGCCCACAATGGTCATCACAGTGTGCATGCGCAGGCGGGATATCGGCTAGTACACTGGATGACGTAAGAGGCTTACAGGGCAGGCCAAGCAACAGGCTTGGGAGGAGTTATGTGAGAAGAAGGAAAAGCGCCCAGTAATATAATTGCAGTTGCCTGCCAGCGTGTGTGTCAGGCCCACAGTGTGTACTGTGCCAACTACTGCCAGTGCCCAGTGCCACCACTCATATCTGGTGTCACAGTAGCTTGCATTTAAAACAGTAAAACACTTTTTTCACTGCAAGATAATTGAAGTTGCCTGCAAGTGTGTGTGTCAGGCTCACAGCATGTACTTTGCCCACTACTGCAAGTGCCCAGTGCCACCACTCATATTTGGTGTCACTGAAGCTTGCATTTAAAACAGTAAAACATTTTTTTCACTGTAATATAATTGCAGTTGCCTGCAAGCGTGTGTGTCAGGCCCACAGTGTGTACTGTGCCAACTACTGCCAGTGCCCAGTGCCACCACTCATATCTGGTGTCACAGTAGCTTGCATTTAAAACAGTAAAACACTTTTTTCACTGTAATATAATTGCTGTTGCCTGCCACCATGTGTGTCAGGCCCACAGCGTGTACTGTGCCCACTACTGCCAGTGCCCAGTGCCACCACTCATATCTGGTGTCACACCACTTATATCTGGTATCACAGTAGCTTCCATTTAAAACAGTAAAAAAAAAAATTCACTGTAATATAATTGCAGTTGCCTGCCAGCATGTGTCAGGCCCACAGTGTATACTGTGCCCACTCCTGCTAGTGTCTAGTGCCACCACTCGTATACAGCGTCCTCGTCTCCTAGGTGATGGGGGGCTGGACGGACCCGTCCGCACACGTCACTTCAGCGCAGCTGGCATCCTCGGTTCCCCCAGCAACCAGATTAAGCCTGAGCACCAAGCTGGGCACTCGGTGCTCAGCCATTTGCAGCAGGGTGAGTCATGTGACGCTGGCCACATCACATGACCCCTGCTAGTCAGTATTTAAACAGACAGCCTGCTGGCCACAGGTTGCCTGTTATTTAGGTTCCATCTGTGATTTTGTATGACCTGCTATACTTACCTTCTGCTGATTTCCTGACAATCCTCTGCCTGCTCCATTTGTACTTCGTTGCTCTTCTGGTATTGACTCGGTCCGTTCATGTTCTGTCGTTTGTTCTGTCCTCCCTGCACTTATTCCAAGCTAGGGATTGCTGTCCAGTTGTCCGCTGTCATTAGGACTTGCGAGGCAAGTAGGCAGGGCCAGGGGTGAGGCTGGAGCACAGTGGTCTCTTCCCTCCCCCCTGTGTGTGTGTGTGTGTACGTGACCGTTATACCTGGATTGCCCCTGACTTCTCAACTCCACCAGAGGAGAGCTGAGCTGATGATGAACATAAAGGCAATTTTAATCTATAATTTATAATGTACTCAATCTACTGTAGTGTATTCCCATGCACCTTTTCCAACACAAAAAAAGAGTATATGGTTGAATCTTGTTTTCTCCTCCTCCGCTGCGTCCTCATCCAGATTGTATATATTCCCTCCACTGAAATTTTTTTAATAGGGTCAGCTCAACTGCTTGCCCTCAACTCAAATTTTTTTATAGGGTCAGCTCAACTGCAGGCCCTCAACTAAAAATGTTTTATAGGGTCAGCTGAACAGCATGCACTCGCATATAATGTTTTAGAGCATCAGCTTACCTGAAGGCACTCGCAAATAATATTTTAGAGCACCAGCTGAACAACATGCACTTGAAAATAATGTTTTAGAGCATCAGCTGTACAGCATGCACTCACATATAATGTTTTCGAGGGTCATTTGAAAGCATGCACTCGCATATAATGTTTTAGAGCGTCAGCTCACCTGAGGGCACTGGCAAATAATGTTTTAGCGGGTCAGCTCAGCAGCAGGCCCTCGCCCCTCATGTTTTAGATGGTCAGATCAGCAAGCCCTTGCTGCAAATGTTTTTGAGGGTCACCAGCAGGCCATCAATCATGATTCCCTCCTTTATGTGTAACAAAGGCTGTTTTGGAGTGCCGATTCCTTGAAATTTTTACCAGCCCTTTCACTTAGTGCATAGGTTTTATGAGTGTAGGAGTCCCACTAGCTGAACTATTGTAATACAATGTGAATGAGGCCATCCTTTATGTGTATATGGTTGAATCTTCCTTTTCCCATCCTTCTCCTCCTCTTCCATCATATCAACATGCTTATTCATCGCATACAATGCCCTTGCATATATGCCCTCGCATATAATTTTTTACAGGGTCAGCTCACCTACAGGCCCTCACATATAAAGTTTTACAGGGTCAGCTCAACTGCAAGCCCTCACATATAATGTTTTACAGGGTCAGCTCAACTGCAGGCCCTCGCATATAATGTTTTGCAGGGTCAGCTCAACTGCAGGCCCTCACATATAATGTTTTACAGGGTCAGCTCACTTGCAGGCCCTTGCATATAATGTTTTACAGGGTCAGCTCACCTGCAGGCCCTCACCTACAATCTTTTACAGGGTCACCTCACCTTCTGATGATGACAACGAAGACTTGCTTGTTGGTACTCTGGCACACATTGCTGACTTCATGCCTTTCCCACGACCCACACGTTATACGCATTTTAGACAACACCGATTACTGTTTTTCCCCCCTTCTCAACCCCCGCTACAAAGAGAACTTCTCATCTCTTATTCCTTTGGTGGAGAGGACAAGCAAAATGGTTCTATACCAGGAGGCCCTTGATGAAAAATTTCTCCAAAGTTGATAGAGCAAACATCCAAATGGATCGTCGCCGTCACGGGGACGTGCGATCGCCTAGAAGTTATCTAGAGTTATTTAGGCCCTCGCCCCTAAGGGTTTAGATGGTCAGATCAGCAGGCCCTTGCTCCAACAGTTTTTGAGGGTCACCAGCAGGCCATCAATCATAATTTTTAAAGGGTGTGTATGATGCCCTCCTTTATGTGTAACAAAGGGTCTTTTGGAGTGCCGGTTCCTTGTAATTTTTGGCAGCCCTTTCACTTAGTACATAGGCTTTATGAGTGTAGGAGTCCCACTAACTGTACTATTGTACCACAATGTGAATGAGGCCCTCCTTTATGTGATATACAGGCTGTTTCAGAGTGCCTCTTGATTGTAATTTTTTGCAGCACTTGCACTTTATATACAATTGAAATATAGGAAAGAATGTTTCCTAACAATTTTTCCTGTAAATAAGATTTTTTTGTTTGGGGGGGGGGGCGTTGTGCGTATTTTTGTCAGTCTGAAAAGTGGCGTACAACTCGGGCAACAAGGTTCCAAGCAGCAACCTGGGAGTCCAAGATGCATTCAGTGTCATGGCTGAGGATGGGGGAAACCCTCAGCCTTGCGATGATCAGAAGATGTCCGGTCGCTACTCGGCCAGGACGACAGAATTAGGGAGCAGGTCACCTCCTATTGCGTCCCTAACACTAACCCTGTCTCCTAGCCGTATGAGCCGACCCCGATGGTAGGAGGGCTCATACTCTGGAACCTAATAGTCCCTAGAAGCCCTCAGGCTGGCCCTGAACTAGGAGGAGGGTAAGACTACCTATTCCTCCTAGGCAAAGAGGAACAGGAGTCTCACTGGCCAAAGCAGCAGGGAGAGGGGAACAAGAACAGACCTATGAATATGACAGGTGAGCCAAACAGTTCCACACTAACCTGCCACAGCCTTGCTGACTGGAACCCATTCTCAGAAACGCTGTCCACACAAACATTAGGCAAACAGCACACACATAAGAACACACAGGAACCAGGACATCCATAGCTGCAATAAAAACCAAAAGTATAGCACATCAACTAAACATAAGGGATTCGGTTTTATGACCGGAAGGGTGGCCCTTACTGGAAGGATGGTAACAGGATACCAGGAGGACAACTCCAGCAACATGCCTGGAGTACCCCTCAAGCTTCTGCCATCCAGCATGAAGCTAAATAACCCAAGCCACACCCACACACAGACTAAGAAAGGAGTTTAACCTTTCCATCACTAAACCAGGTAAGTGTCACTTAAAGGGGAAGTGTACAGACATCAAACTCCCGTGCACACCAAACATAAAAAGTGAACACTAAAACTACACATTGCCAGAGGCAACCGCATGCCGTGACAGCGAGCGCCTAGCAACCGCTCGGGCCGCTCCACTGCCAACAACCTTCTGTTGCCAGCGGCAACCGCATGTGAGGCAAGATACAGAGCCCACACCTGTGGAAGACAACATAAGACAAACCGCTGACAACAGCATGTGAACCAAGGAGTCACGACCACAACCATGGTCAGAAAGTGACAGAAACACCACTGAAATGGATTGGGAACAGCATGGGGACGATGTCTGGATGGCACATCCAGACATCGTCCCCATGCTGTTCCCAATCCATTTCAGTGGTGTTTCTGTCACTTTCTGACTTTTTCCAATGGACCAGGCACCCTCCCCTCTTCAGAGCAGGAGGTGCGTGGTTGTCTCCCATTGACTTCCATTATACTCGGGTGCTCAGTTGAACACCCAAACACCCGAATATTTTGGTGCTCGATCATCACTAATATTTAAAATAAATACACCTCAAAACTGGTTGTATCAGACTGCAAATTCACCCCAAAAGCAAGAATGAATGGACGTACTTTTATATATGAAATAGACACACCCCAAAACTGTTTGTATCAGGCAAAGGAAGAAAGGAAGTACTTTTATATATGAAATAAACACACAAAACTGGTTGTTTCATGCCGTAATTCACCTCAAAAGCAGGGGTGAATGGATGTACTTTTATATGTTTATAATAAATGCACCCCAAAACTGGTTGTATCGGGCCACAAATTTGACCCAAAAGCAAGGATGAATTGAGGTACTTTTATATATTTAAAAAGAATATACCCCAAAACTGGTTGTATCAGATAGCACTTTTAGTACAGAAGCAAAGATGAATGCAAGTAGTTAGATATCAACTAAATGCACCCAAAAACTGGTTGTATCAGACAACACTTGCTGCTGGTTATCACCCCACCAAATCCAACAGGGCAAGGTGGAGGAAATAAAACTGAATGGCATATGTAATTAACCAGACTTCCTCAACAGGTGTGTTGTTTTGAGGTCAGGCAGTGGCAGCTCATGCTGTTCATGCTGAAACTGTCCCTCCTCATCCCCCTCATATTTATCTTAGAACAGACGCTGATGCTCTTGTAGCAGGGGATGACAGAGAAAAAACAGCTTACGTATCTTGCTGTCCACCCTGTTGCTGTTGAGGACCCACAAGGAGAAACTGCGGCGGAGGAGGACGACACTGTCCATGATACCTTATCATCTCAGTGAGGGCAGAGTTGGAAAGAAATGGCTCTTCAGACATGCTGGCCAAAATGGTGAACTGTATATTTTCTTGCTTGCTACTATGACAGGTGTGTTATTGACATCAAGCAGTCTGATGATTACTGGATAGCCACGGTTTTAGAGTCTTGCTATTAACCCTTTAAAATACTGGAGGTTCTTTAGTTTTTGCGTTTTCATTTTTCTTCTAATACCACCGTTTAATATGGTAAACAATTGAGAAAGCGACCGCAAAACACGTGTTGGGATCCAGGACTGCTTGGTCTGTATTTACCTGTATTGCATGTACAGTGGGATGCGAAAGTTTGGGCAACCTTGTTAATCGTCATGATTTTCCTGTATAAATCGTTGGTTGTTACGATAAAAAATGTCAGTTAAATATATCATATAGGAGGCACACACAGTGATATTTGAGAAGTGAAATTAAGTTTATTGGATTTACAGAAAGTGTGCTATAATTTTTTAAACAAAATTAGGCAGGTGCATAAATGTAGGCACCACAAAATAGAAATGAAATCAATATTTAGTAGATCCTTCTTTTGCAGAAATCACAGCCTCTAAACGCTTCCTGTAGGTTCCAATGAGAGTCTGGATTATGGTTTAAGGTATTTTGGACCATTCCTCTTTAGAAAACATCTTTAGTTCATTCAGGTTTGATGGCTTCCGAGAATGGACAGCTCTCTTTAAGTCACACCACAGATTTTCAATTATATTCAGGTCTAGGGACTGAGATGGCCATTCCAGAACGTTGTACTTGTTTCTCTGCATAAATGCCTTAGAAGATTTTGAGCAGTGTTTAGGGTCGTTGTCTTGTTGAAAGATCCAGCCCAGGCGCAGCTTCAGCTTTGTCACTGATTGGTCTCCAGAATCTGCTGATACTGAGTGGAATCCATGCATCCCTCAACTTTGACAAGATTCCCAGTCCCTGCACTGGCCACACAGCCCCACAGCATGATGGAACCACCACCATATTTTACTGTAGGTAGCAGGTGTTTTTCTTGGAATGCTGTGTTCTTTTTCCTCCATGCATAATGCCCCTTGTTATGGCCAAATAACTCAATTTTAGTTTCATAGGTCCACAGCACCTTATTCCAAAATGAAGCTGGCTTGTCCAAATGTGCTTTAGCCCACCTCAAGCGGCACTTTTTGTGCTGTGGGCGGAGAAAAGGCTTCCTCTGCATCACTCTCGCTTACAGCATCTCCTTGTGTAACGTGTGCCAAATGGTTGAACGATGCACAGTGACTCCATCTGCAGCAAAATTATGTTGTAGGTCTTTGGTGTTGGTCTGTGGGTTGACTCTGACTGTTCTCACCATTCGTCGCTTCTGTCTATTCAAGATTTTTCTTGGTCTGCCACTTCGAGCCTTAACTTGAACTGAGCCTGTGGTCTTCAATTTCCTCAATATGTTCCTAACTGTGGAAACAGACAGCTGAAATCTCTGAGGCAGCTTTCTGTATCCTTCCCCTAAACCCTGATGGTGAACAATCTTCATCTTCAGGTAATTTGAGAGTTGTTTTGAGACCCCCATGTTGCTACTCTTCAGAGAAAATTAAAAGAGCAGGGAAACTTACAATTGACCCCCTTAAATACTCTTTCTCATAATTGGATTCACCTGTGTATGTAGGTCAGGGGTCACTGAGCTTACCAAGCCAATTTGAGTTCCAATAATTAGTTCTAAAGGTTTTGGAATCAATAAAATGACAACAGTGCCCAAATTTATGCACCTGCCTAATTTTGTTTAAACAATTATAGCACACTTTCTGTAAATCCAATAAACTTCTTTTCACTTCTCAAATATCACTGTGTGTGTCTCCTATATGATATATTGAACTGACATTTTTTTCGTAACAACCAACGATTTATACAGGAAAATCATGACGATTAACAAGGTTGCCCAAACTTTCGCATCGAACTGTATTTTCCCTGTGTAATGTTTTAGCTCAAGCACTATGCACTTTATGTATACTGACTGAGGGCTGTGACTGATTACCATTTTGCACAGCTTGGGATTTTTTATTGCAAAGCTATATGTAATGTAAATATCTAATGTAACAGACCTGTGGAGATCATCCTGTGTGATTTAATGCTGCTTATGTATATGGATTTCTATGTTTTATACAAATGTATGTCCAATAAAAGATTTTGTATTTCTATAATTTATTCTGTTCTGAGTCTAGTTTTGGGTTTATACGTGTAGTTGGTCTAGGACAGCAATACTGGGCGTTTATTCGCTTCGCGATTTGGGTCTGCAAACAATGTAGTGGGAAGCGGGGAAAAAAATTCCAAATGGGGTCGAAATGGAAAAAACAAATGCAAATCCTCCACCATTTACTGGTTTTGTTCCCACAGCGTTCTGTTTGCGGCGAAACTGACCTGTGCTCTTCTTTATCTGGGTCAGTACAATTGCAACAATACCACATATATATATATATATATATATATATATATATATATATATATAGGTTTTTATGTCTAAATAGTGTAAAAATAAATTTTAACTTTCCAAAAATTAACTTTTTTATAGTTACATCTGAGATGTGTAGGGACTCATTTTTTGCGGGACAATCTGTTGTGGCTTTTTAAACACATTTTATTACATTTTTACCATTGGCCATTTTTACCTTTTTTTTTCTGTTACACCATTCGCTGTATTGGAAAAAAAAATATATATTTTTTTATAGTAGGGACATTTTTGGTCACTGCCACATGCAGGAGAAACTGCAACAACAGTAGCAGCGGTAGCAATAACCAGTTCAGTCTTCTCAACATGATGAAGCAGTTTTTTCACCTGCCATGCCATGTCAGGCTGAGGCCAATAAGCAAGCCGAGGAATACTGCCTCAACACCCAGGTTCAGGCCTCTGTCTCCAGCGCATGCCCTGACTCCATAGATTTCTCGGCAGGCAGATTGAAACAGTGGCCCGAACTGACACAGAACACTCTTTTTCTTCTTTCTTGCCCAGCCCCCAGTGTAATCTCACAGAGGGTTTTCAGCACCGCAGGGTGTGCGGTAACACTCAAATGGACCGAGTTGTCCTCCACCAGTGTCCAAAATATAACTTTTGTCAAAATGAACCAAGCCTGGATTGTGGATGATATTCACACTCCTCCAGCTGAGGCCGATGAATAGATCTGGCCTTTCTGACAATGCCTCATCTTGCCACTGTTGCTGTCTGCTCGCCTTCCTGCCTATCGTCATGTACCATAAGGATGCTGCTGCTTCTAGCCTGCCATGTACCATATGGTTGCTGCTGCCATCACAGCCTCAGCCGTTAATCCCTTTCTGCCACCACTATTAACACTACACATCTG
This sequence comes from Bufo gargarizans, assembly GCF_014858855.1. NCBI lineage: Eukaryota > Metazoa > Chordata > Amphibia > Anura > Bufonidae > Bufo > Bufo gargarizans. Next base: position 62,213,817 of record NC_058090.1, read on the forward strand.
CAACTATTACTACTGCTACCACTACTACTACTACCATCAATAGACAGCCGATCTACTGTCTTGTATGTTCCATGCTATGCTGCTTCTGCTGCTGCGACCAGTGCGGCCACGTGCCTCTAATACTCTACCATTTCCACATCCACATTGTACTGCTGCTGCTCCCAATCAAAAAGTGAGAATTTTTATTCATAATAAACCATTTTTTCTTTTAATAATTAATACTTGTGCTTGTCATATGGGCAGGGATTCTGACTGCATCAAGGCATAATTTTTGAATGCTTGGTCCCCCAAAAATTCTGAGTCCAAAGGTGTTATATACCAATTCCAGGGCAATTTGAACCAATCTGTTTTGAACCAAACCAATTTAGAACATCTGAGGCAAACACACCAAAGCAAGCAAAGACAAAGGCATGACAGTGAGCAAAACCGAATACTTTAATAAGAAGATACAAACATGGCAGAAAACAAGATCAGCAGGTAAAGGGACAAGTGGCAGGAAATACCACTGGACCAAGTGCTTCGGTTTTACTTGGGGCCAAACCCAGAGGGCAGAGACTCAGTGAGTCCCATTCTTTAGTGAGCCCCAGATGGTGAGGATGAACTTAGCCTAGGGCTCACTGGTTGCACCTCCAGGTGTACTTGGCCACTTGCCTGCAGAGACTGATGGTGCAAGCACCAGCAGTCCACACAAACAAGGACTGCAACCCAGGCACATGTACTGGAACCCAAAAAAACTGCACAGAACACAGTACAGAAAAAACTAATGTGAAACGACATATGGTGGTCACAGGTAGAGCTGCACACAGACTAGATGTCTTACCTCCGGAGAACTCAGGAACCCTCTCACCAAAGGCAGGGGCAGAAGCAGTAAGCATTTCCAGGCTAACATAGACTTAAACACTGAACAAATACAGATAAGACAGTGATGTCCTCCCTCCAGAGAAACCAGAAGCCCTCTCACCGAAGGCGTAGACAGGACTATAAGATACTTGGTCCCCATGTGTCGTTAGTCCATGGGCGAACTGACAGAGCTGCACATGAGGCACAGAAGACAAAAGTCTGAACCCCATGTGGAACGACACATGGCGGTCATAGACAAGACACAGAAGCAAACAAGGTGACCTTGATGTCTTACTAGGTGGTCACACAGATAGGACAGAAGGAATAACCCAGGTCAGGTGCATAGCTCTTGCACCCATCAAGGCTGGAGACAGACTGACCCTGACCCTAACAAAAATATAAAGCACATAGTGACTAGTGTTGAGCGGCATGTCCCATATTCGAATTCGCGAAATTTCGCGAATATTCGAAAGAATATTCGTAAAATATTTGTGAATATTCGAATTCGTTATTATTTCGCATATGCGATAATTCGAATTTTCGCATCGCATAATACATATTATGAGATGCAAAATTCGCATGTGCGCTAATGAAATCGCCTTACGAAGATTCGCAACTCAATTCAATCACTAATGTAAGAATGCAAAGCCCTTTGCCTCTGTTCTGGGACAAGTGCTGATATTCGCCTGTGCGCTAATAAAATCGCCTAACAAAGATTCGCGCCTCAATCACTTTCTAGGCAATGTGAGTAAGATCTGAGCTTTTGGACTTTTGTGAATCAATCGAGATACAGTGGGGGGTGATGACTGTAGTTGACAGAGTACAGATCAATGTAATCTGTAAGGTGGAAACTAAAATAAAAAATACGAATATTCGTAAATCGAATTTTACGAAGTTCGAAGTATTCGCGAATATGGTGCTATACTATATACATGCACAGGCATTTGCCTCTCTGTTCTGGGGACAAGTGTAGATATTCGCATGTGCGCTAATAAAATCGCCTTACGAAGATTCGCAACTCAATTCAATCACTAATGTATGAATCATACATTAGTGATTGAATTGAGTTGCGAATCTTCGTAAGGCGATTTTATTAGCGCACATGCGAATATCTACACTTGTCCCCAGAACAGAGAGGCAAAGGCCTGTGCATTCATATAGTATAGCACCATATTCGCGAATACTTCGAACTTCGTAAAATTCGATTTACGAATATTCGTATTTTTTATTTTAGTTTCCACCTTACAGATTACATTGATTTGTACTCTGTCAACTACTGTCATCACCCCCCACTGTTTCTCGATTGATTCCCAAAAGTCCAAAAGCTCAGATCTTACTCACATTGCCTAGAAAGTGATTGAGGCGCGAATCTTTGTAAGGCGATTTTATTAGCGCACAGGCGAATATCTACACTTGTCCCCAGAACAGAGAGGCAAAGGCCTGTGCATTCATATAGTATAGCACCATATTCGCGAATACTTCGAACTTCGTAAAATTCGATTTACGAATATTCGTATTTTTTATTTTAGTTTCCACCTTACAGATGACATTGATCTGTACTCTGTCAACTACTGTCATCACCCCCCACTGTATCTCAATTGATTCCCAAAAGTCCAAAAGCTCAGATCTTACTCACATTGCCTAGAAAGTGATTGAGTTGCGAATCTTCGTAAGGCGATTTTATTAGCGCACATGCGAATATCGGCACTTGTCCCAGAACAGAGGCAAAGGGCTTTGCATTCATACTGTATGAATGCAAAGCCCTTTGCCTCTGTTCTGGGACAAGTGCCGATATTCGCCTGTGCGCTAATAAAATCGCCTTACAAAGATTCGCGCCTCAATCACTTTCTAGGCAATGTGAGTAAGATCTGAGCTTTTGGACTTTTGGGAATCAATCGAGATACAGTGGGGGGTGATGACAGTAGTTGACAGAGTACAGATCAATGTCATCTGTAAGGTGGAAAGAAAAATAAAAAATACGAATATTCGTAAATCGAATTTTACGAAGTTCTACGTATTCGCGAATATGGTGCTATACTATATGAATGCACAGGCCTTTGCCTCTCTGTTCTGGGGACAAGTGTAGATATTCGCATTTGCGTTAATAAAATCGCCTCACGAAGATTCGCAGCTCAATTCAATCACTAATGTAAGAATGCAAAGCCCTTTGCCTCTGTTCTGGGACAAGTGTAGATATTCGCATGTGCGCTAATAAAATCTCCACGAATATTCGCACCTCAATCACTTTCTAGGCAATGTGAGTAAGATCTGAGCTTTTGGACTTTTGGGAATCAATCGAGAAACAGTGGGGGGTGATGACAGTAGTTGACAGAGTACAGATCAATGTCATCTGTAAGGTGGAAAGTAAAATAAAAAATACGAATATTCGTAAATCGAATTTTACGAAGTTATACGTATTCGCGAATATGGTGCTATACTATATGAATGCACAGGCCTTTGCCTCTCTGTTCTGGGGACAAGTGTAGATTTTCGCATTTGCGTTAATAAAATCGCCTCACGAAGATTCGCAGCTCAATTCAATCACTAATGTAATGCAAAGCCCTGTGCCTCTGTTCTGGGACAAGTGTAGATATTCGCATGTGCGCTAATAAAATCGCCTTACGAAGATTCGCAACTCAATTCACTAATGTATGAATGCAAAGCCCTTTGCCTCTGTTCTGGGACGTGCCGATATTCGCATGTGCGCTAATAAAATCGCCTTACGAAGATTCGCGCCTCAATCACTTTCTAGGCAATGTGAGTAAGATCTGAGCTGTTGGACCTTTGGGAAACAATCAATTATATGTGTACTGTAATTTTGTGAAAAAAAAAAAAAAAAAAAAAAGAATATTCGTTTTTACGAATATATAGCACTATATTCGAAATATTCGCGAAATCGCGAAGTTGCGATATTCGCGAAAAAAATTCGCTTTTCGAATATTCGCGCTCAACACTAATAGTGACCACACCCAGACCAAGACTTTACCCCACACAGACCAGGAGACAGGGAGGGGAAGGCAAGGAAGAGACAGTAAACACACAGGCTGCCATTACTACCCATCACCCCTGGCAACCAGCATACATGGAATCCACTGTAGCCGTACCAAAGCACAAACGTGAGTAACAAGGCAACCCGTGTCACAGTGGAACACACTGTGACAACATATATGTATAAATTCAGCCAGATATTGTACCCCCATTAAAGCATAAGTTTTGGATGATCGTGCAAAACAAATCACTGTTGCTTATAGATGTAAGACCTTTATCCCATGATTTAACACTACCTAATAGCATGGCCATTCTACCATACTTGAGTTAGTATTATACATTGTATGTGGTATCATATATTGATTGCAGGGCTGTATATGCATTTTATGATGAACTGGAAACTGGATAATGCATTTTTTTGTGTCATGCTTTTTGGTCTTTTCGGTTAAAAAATAAACACTGATGTTTTTCCTGTCCAGTGATGTTACTTGCACACTCAGATTTATTATGTATTTTTGTAACAATAAAAGTTACATTTTTAATGATAGTTGGTTATGTTGTTTTTCCATTTACCTAGTTTTGTAGGGTATATAATTAATTTATGCCCTAGGAGGTATTATGGTATAAAGTATTATATGTACTTAAATATAGGAGCCAGTATATCTTGACAGTGATGCATTTATGTTTCATGTGATGTTTTCATTTTACAGATTGAAGGGCTACAATATTGTTTTGAAAATTGCTGAGGTATATCTGAGTTTTGTAGACTCAAATGTCAGTCTTCCCACATTTAGATATGAAGGGCAGCAAACAACATTATATTTGATTGGTTACCCTTACAATAGATTTCCCAGTCCTTATATACAGGTGTTAATTTGATTCAGTTTCTAAACAAAGAGCACTAAATGGTTGCTGTTTTATTTATTTGCTTTTACTAAAGATATATTGAATGGGACATTTTGAAATATTATGGCAGTTTAACAATAGTATTTATTAAATGTGCTGTGGAACTGTATAGAGTACACTGTACACAGAAGAGACTAGACTAACAGACCCTTGAGATTATCATTTACATTGCAGACAGATAATACATTAGATTATCCATAATACATTAGATCAATATGGTATATATAATAGTTATCAAACTTACCAGATAGTTCCTGTATTCCATGTTTGAAAGTGGCTTTAAATGTAGTTGTATGGATCAGTAATCATATGACATACATCATCCTGTTTCATCCAGTGCCTACTAGCTCACTGAGGCACATAAGTGTCTGTACCCTAGAGACACAAGCTCAAACAAACTATTCCGCTTGCTTGTACATTTTTATTGTTGTGCATATTGTAGCCAGTTTCCTCCTTAATGCATTTCAAGCCACATTATGTTGTTTAGCAACACAGGCAATGACTGTAATCTCATATGATGTTTTATCATAGGCATTATATTTTATGTCTGCCATTTTGTTTTTTTAAAGCTGTGTTAATTAGTAAAGAGATTGATGCAATCTTTGCTACAAAAATAGCTGGTAATGGATTTTTGACTGCTAAAGCAGAATTATTTGACTTAAGTTTCCACTGAGCCTTAATGATTACTACATTTTGTACATGACACTATACACAGTATCTAACAAAAGTACGCCCCTCACATTTTTGTAAGGGTCCATTCACACATCCGTAGTATGTGTCCACACCCGTTCCTCAATTATCCGGAATGGGTGCGGACCCATTCATTCTCTATGGGGCAGGAATGTATGCGGACAGCACACAGTGTGCTGTCTGCATCAGCCTTTCTGGAGCATGGCCCCGAACTTCCGGTCTGCGGCTCGGAAAAAAATAGAACATGTCCTATTCTTCCCCGCAAGGGGTCTGAGGTGTAAATGGGGAGCAGGTGTGTTAAATTTGGTGTTATCGCTCTCACACTCTCTCATACTGATCACAAGATCAAGTTCGACTTGGCACCTCATGGCAAAGAACTCTCTGAGGATCTGAAAAAAAAAAAATTGGTGCTGTACATAAAGATGGCCTAGGCTATAAGAAGATTGCCAAAACCCTGAAACTAAGCTGCAGCATGGTGGCTGTAAAGGCACCCGGGCAAAAAATTGGGTAAACACCGTTTAAGAGATATTCCCTTTACAGATGCAAAGGCAGCTACTAAAGACACCAATCTCCCAAACTGGAAACCATGAATGCTCCATACAGCCAAATAGGAAAAACCATATCAAAGGTTTACACTACTAGCAGTCGAACTGGCAGCATACAATCCCCCCAAGAACGAGACCAAGCTCTATGTTGAGGGTAAAGCAGTGGACAGCCAGAGCTGTGGGTTTATTGTTCTTATATACACATTAGTACCACCCACAGGGTTTTGTAAAACAACCAGTAAACACGTACAATACACTCAGACACTCCCACACAAAATCCTCCCCTCTGCCGGTGATACAATTACCTTACACAATGGGTTAATATAATTATCACAGGCAGGAAAATACACAGTTTCACACAATGTCTTCTGTCCTGGAGACAATTGGGAAGTAATCCAATTTATCTTCAAGGACAGAACCTCATTAGCCACATGGTAGCAAAAGACAATAAAAGACATAGGAATATTTAACTGTGCAGTTATTGCATAAAACATAGACATTTAACATATCCCCAGATGGCTTGGATCTGAGCGCTGCTCATTAGTTAGTTAGTGATGCTATTTATACCTGCCTCTTACTATAGCCCTTGTGGTTTATAGTTTCTCCTGGAGTTCTCTGCTGGTGTTTTGGTGGATCTCTTGCTCACAGTTCGTTTTCAGTTAAGTCCTTCTTCCTTCCCTTCTGTTTTTTGTACTGGCTAGGCCTTAGGTAGACACTGGTTCTTTCATCTTTTTTTTTTGAAAACTAGGTAGGATTGGGAGGGTAATACATACTGTTTTAATGCATACTGTGAAAAAGAGAAAAAAAAATCCCTATGTCTGTTTAGGAAGGGAAAAATGTAAAAAATAAGAATTCAATAAATAAAGATTGCATAAAAAAAAAAAAAAAAGGAACCAGTTGTCTTTTCACCTGCTCTCTAGCTGAGGGTTTGTGTCAGTTTTAGCAGGGCTTAGGTTGGTGTGCATGAACATTTCTACCATTGAGATTTGTTCATGTTGGTAGCAGTCAGGGAAAGGCTGTGTGTCATGGTCTTACCTTCTTACTGTTCTCCTTCGTTTGACATGTGCTGGCGGCCATCTTGGTTTCTGGGTTTCTTGTAGCCTCCCACCCTGCGGCTTCTCCTTCCCACTGGGAGGAGCTGGATGCCTAGCTCATATATATAGGAGGTCTGTGGCTTCAGTTCCTTGCTTGGTCCTCCTGTGTTCACATGCTTCTAAGACTGCTGCTGCTTCTGGTTCCTGATCCTGGCCTCGTCTGACTACCCCGTTGGTTCCTGATCCTGACTTCGTCTGACTACCCTGCTGGTTCCTGATCCAGGCTTCGTCTGACTACCCTTCTGGTTCCTGACCTCTGTCTACGCAAGACCCTGCTTCGGTTTAGCCATCCGTTTGGACTTTTGCTTACAGCTTGATTTTCAATAAAGCCTTCTTATTTCCACTTATCTCTTGTTGTACGTCTGGTTCATGGTTCCATGACACTGTGGGGCCTAGCCTTCTGTTTTGTTTAATTGTGTTGTGTTTGGTTTGCTTCCCTTCCCTCACCTACCGTGACATTATAAGCCGCCCATACCGTCATTTTTTTCCCTTGCTCTGTGCAGAATGGAAGCTATTGAGGGATTGTCTTTGGAGGTTTCTGACCTCCGCAATTCGGTTGCACAGTGTCAGAGATCTCTGGCGTCTGGCACCGCTGGTGCGAACCAGGTCAGCCTTGAACCAAAGGTCGCTCTCCCAGATAGGTTTTCCGGGGGAAGTGATAACTTTGCTCGGTTCAGGGAGTCTTGTAAATTATATTTTCATCTGCGTCAGATTTCATCTGGAGATGAAAAATCAAAGAGTGGGGATTATCATTTCTTTGCTAAAAAGTGATGCTCAGTCCTGGGCTTTTTCTCTGTCGATCGGTTCGTAGTCCCTCCAATCGGTGGACAAATTTTTCAGAGCCCTGGGTCTGATTTATGATGAGCCAGACCGGGTTTCTCTGGCCGAATATAAACTACGTAGCTTGTGTCAGGGAGAACATACAGCTGAGTCATATTGTGCTGAATATAGAAGATGGACTGACTCTGAGTGTAATGACCATGGACTCTGTAGTTAGTTCTGTCAGGGGCTGTCTGAGAAACTAAAATATGCCCTTGCATTTCATGAAAATCCCAATTCTTTGGAGGCGGCCATGGCTCTAGCTGTAAGGATTGATAGACGTCTGAGGGAGAGGTGCAAGGTTCCCCTCAGGCAGGAGGCACTGTCATATGGGGAATCTGTCCCTCCTGTCCCTTGGGGTACAGTGACACTTGAACCAGAGACTGGAGAGGAACCTATGCAGTTAGGTCAGGTCTCTTCTTGCCTTGGTAATAGGAACTCTAGAGTGCAGAGAAGACTGTGTTATTTCTGTGGTAAAGAAGAACATTTCGTTATTAAGCCTCAAAGTGGTAACGAAAAACAAAAGGGGTTTCTTTCAAATAAAAAACAAGTTCCCTTACTCTTTGTAGCATGGATGAAGAGTCAGAACAGGTATATTTGTATTCTACCTGCAGTACCTGATTCCTCCTGCCTGCCATGGTGGCACTAGCCTCTAAAATTATTGAATTAGAAGTATTTGTTGACAGTGGCACAGGGGTTGATTGTCACCGCCAGCTCTGTGAGAAGATCTGGCAGACGTTCTTCTCTACCTGTTGTGTGATGTTCTTTGTTTTTGTTTCACTTTCTAATCTCCTTTCCTTCTCCCAACTGTCACCTATTTGCACTGATTGTCTCCCTTTATATTCCCTCCCATACTGCCTCACTTTGCGTTTTATACTTCTTCCTGGATTGTGTTCACTGCTGGATGCTGCTTCTCCTGATTCCTCAGATAAGTCTGTTTCCTTTATTTGTGTTTTCTTGCTGGCTTGATTGTAGGTGACGTTGACTCCGTCTGTATTAAGTGCAGGGAGCCGGTGGTCGTGTCCCCTCACTATTGTAGGGTTTTCAGGTGTCATATAGTATAAGGTACGAGGGCATGCATCCGTCTACCATTAAGACCTTTGCATGGGCATAGCAGTCAGGGAGAGCTCTAGGGGTTTTATAGGGATCACCTATATGCTCCTTAGTTTGGGATCAAGCCAGTCAGATGTTTATTTATAAGTTCCAGCTTTCTGCAACACCATCCAGGGTGAGAGCCAGATCTGATGCAGGGCTCTCCCTTTTGTTCCTTAGTTTTGGATCCAGTGAGTCGGATATTCATTTTGTGTCTTCTAGTTTCCTGTACACCTTCCGTGACAAGATTCCGCTCCTCTCTCGCAAAAATGTCTAACTCATATTGTGCGGGATATTCATTTGAGGGTGGGTGATTCTCATGTTGAATCCATTTCTTGTTTTGTTCTTAAAGGTTTGCCTGCTCCGCTATTTCTGGGTTTACCATGGTTGACAAAACACAATCCTACCATTAATTGGCAAACTAGACAAATGAGTAGTAGGAGTAATTTTTGCATGGACAACTGTCTCAGCGCATCTATTTCTGGGGTAAACACTAAGGTGTTACCTCCATTAGTTTCAGATTTTTCGGATGTATTTTAGGAGGGTGGAGATCAGGAGTTGCCCCACCCCCACCCCACAGAGTGTATGATTGTCCGATCAATCTTATTCCCGGAGCTAAATTGCCAAAATCTCGGTTATGTAATCTTTCCCAACCTGAAAGAGTAGCTATGCGGGACAGTGGCGTAACTACCGGAGAAGCGACTGCTTCGGGGCCCGACACCCAGCAGCATGTCCTGTCTATCCCTGCAGAGCTGACAGGCACACACTCTGAGCTACGAGACCCTTGTGTATTTAAATCTCATTTAGCATGTCTTTCAGAAAAGTTTCCCCTGGGATTCGAACTTGCGACCTTTCACATCAGAGGCAAGGCATTTACCCACACAGCTATGACAGCTGTATTGCAAGTTACTTATAATAATAAATAAAATAAAAAATATATATATATATATATATATATAACTTCTACTGTAGGTAACTTTGATACCTAGTGTACATACACATGACAGCTGTGTATGGATGTAGCAGTGCAGGGTGTGTTGGGGCAACTGTCATGTGTATGGTTGTACACTAGGTATCAAAGTTATCTACAGTAGAAGTCTTATATTTTTTTTTTTAAGTAACTAGGGATCAAGCCAGTCAGATGTACTTTGCCTCTGATACAAAAGGTCATGGGTTCAAATACCATCTTAAACTTTTCTGAAAGACAGGCTAAACAGGAACATGAGCACCAAATCTTCAACACTAGAGGCTGGTGGGAACACAGGAAAAGGAAGAGGCCTGCATCGCATCGCTGACATGGAGGTAAGTAGAAAAGTGTTTTTCTTTTTTTTTTTTAAATACCGGACTGTTACTTTACTGCCACGGGGAAGGGGGGCTATTGGCGCCGTGATACCTCCACATGGAGGGGGGGAGGAGAGAGGCACTTGATACTGGCACAGTAGGGGGCAGGGGGAGAGGATGGCACTATGATATAGGCACATGGGGGGGCAAGAAATGGACATGAATCATGGGGGGCGCCAAAATGTAGGTTCACTACAGGCCCTGGATAGGTGTATAGTGTGAATCCAGCACAGTAGTGTGTGTGGTGTATGTAGCAGAGCTGTATGCGTCAGAGGGATGTATAATGTGCACAGCACGCTGTGTATGTAAAATGTGCAACACAGTGATATATAATGTGCCACTCAGAGCTGTGTGTGTAGCAGAGCTGTGTATGTAAAATGACGTCTTTATTCTGCGGCTCAATATGATACAAAACTTGTAAAGTTTTTATTTGGTTTAATTACTTAAAAAAATTACTTTTCTATATTTAGGTCTATGTGAGGGCTTGTTTTTGTGTAACGATCAGTAGTTTTCTTGGGGGGGAGGGGGCCCCATACAAAAATTTGCTGTGGGGACCAGTCACTTCTAGTTACGCCCCTGATTCGGGAGTATATTGCCGAGAGTTTAACAAAAGGACATATTAGACCATCTAAATCAACTATGGCAGCGGGCTTCTTTTTTGTAAAAAAAAAATAATAATGACAGGTCCCTGAGGCCGTGCCTAGATTTCTGGGAACTGAATCTCATTACTGTCCGTGACCCTTATCCCCTTCCCTTGATTCCGGATCTATTTGATCAGATTGTCGGTGCCAAGGTATTTTCTAAGTTGGACTTAAGAGGAGCAAATAATGTAATGATAAAACAAAGTTCCAGCACTCACGTTTTCTTGGTAGCTAAAATCCTCGTCTTTTTTCAGGCAGTAGAAATAAATGTACAGGACATGCACCCACTAGTGTAGGAACATTGACGCATTTCGAACAGAGTTCTTATTCTTAACTGTGAACAGTTTATTTTCCAAAGTTTAAATACTGGTCTGGGAGCACATGGTTCCACCCCCACCTGAAAGGCGGGGGTATGGAAAAAGAGGAAAGGGTGGAGCCCTCTGCAGAGAGTTTCTTAGGGGAAAAAGCACATGGATGCCATTTGCTAAGAGAGGGACCCTGCGACAAAACTGCTCCAATTCCCACTTCTGATGCGTCAACCTCCACAATGAAGGGTTGAGACACATTGGGTTGCATCAGAATGGGAGCGGAATGAAAACATTCCTTTATTGCAGAAAAAGCCTGTAATACTTGTCTTAAATGATCCTGATGAGTCTCTGCATCGGGTGAGTAAATCAGTATGTCATTGAGGTAAATAACGATAAACCTCCCAACCAAATGATGAAAAATGTCATTGATAAAGTGCTGGAAGACTGCTGGGGCATTAGTTAAACCAAAGGGCATAACCAGGTTCTCGAAGTGACCCTTAGGGGTATTGAAGGCCGTCTTCCATTCATCCCCTTCCCTGATTCTTATTAGATTATAAGCTCGCAATGTGAATACGCACAGAGAAAAGTCCAGCTCACTCGATCATCTGGATCACCCGCGTGCACAGAACAGGCCGGTGAGCCCATGCAGCATTAATGATAAAACAAAGTTGCAGCACTCCCATTTTCTTGGTAGCTAAAATCTTGCATATATAATGTGAAAATTCCATAACCAAAACAATGAATATAAATATAACATTTCATATGCAAAAAATAAAATAAAAAATACACAATGTAGATATAAATACAGATATAGATTATCATACATAAGTGTATTTAATCGCATATGCTAATTACAACATAAATAAATCCTAATTCTCCATTATCGATTGAAATAGAATGGTCAATAAAAATGCATAAGTTCATTTTTCATATTAAGACTAGGGATGAGCGAACTCGAACTGTATAGTTTGGGTTCGTACCGAATTTTGGGGTGTCCGTGACACGGACCCAAACCCGGACATTTTCGTAAAAGTCAGGGTTCGGGTTCGGTGGTCGTCGCTTTCTTGGCGCTTTTTGACGCTTTCTTGGCGCTTTTTGAAAGGCTGCAAAGCAGCCAATCAACAAGCGTCATACTACTTGCCCCAAGAGGCCATCACAGCCATGCCTACTATTGGCATGGCTGTGATTGGCCAGAGCACCATGTGACCCAGCCTCTATTTAAGCTGGAGTCACATAGCGCCGCCCATCACTCTGCTCTGATTAGCGTAGGGAGAGGTTGCAGCTGCGACAGTAGGGCGAGATTAGGCAGATTAACTCCTCCAAAGGACTTGATTATTGATCGATCTGCAGCTGTGGGTCATTGAGCTGCTGTTACTCAATTGCTCACTGTTTTTAGGCTGCCCAGACCATTTGTCAGTCACTTTTTTCTGGGGTGATCGGCGGCCATTTTTTGTCTTGTGGTGCGCCAGCACAAGCTGCGACCAAGTGCATTTAACCCTCAATGGTGTGGTTGTTTTTTGGCTAAAGCCTACATCAGGGTGAAGCTGTCACACCAAGTGCATTTAACCAGCAATAGTCTGTTTATTTTTTGGCCATATACTACATCAGGGGCAAGCTGCGCCTGTCACCAAGTGCATTTAACCCTCAATGGTGTGGTTGTTTTTTGGCTAAAGCCTACATCAGGGTGAAGCTGTCACACCAAGTGTATTTAACCAGCAATAGTCTGTTTATTTTTTGGCCATATACTACATCAGGGGCAAGCTGCGCCTGTCACCAAGTGCATTTAACCCTCAATGGTGTGGTTGTTTTTTGGCTAAAGCCTACATCAGGGTGAAGCTGTCACACGAAGTGCATTTAACCAGCAATAGTCTGTTTATTTTTTGGCCATATACTACATCAGGGGCAAGCTGCGCCTGTCACCAAGTGCATTTAACCCTCAATGGTGTGGTTGTTTTTTGGCTAAAGCCTACATCAGGGTGAAGCTGTCACACCAAGTGCATTTAAACAGCAATAGTCTGTTTATTTTTTGGCCATAAACTACATCAGGGGCAAGCTGCGCCCATCACCAAGTGAATTTAACCTTCAGTAGTGTGGTTGGTCAAGCTGTCACACCAAGTGCATTTAACCAGCAATAGTCTGTTCATTTTTTGGCCATATACTACATCAGGGGCAAACTGCGCCTGTCACCAAGTGCATTTAACCCTCAGTAGTGTGGTTGGTCAAGCTGTCACACCAAGTGCATTTAACCTGCAATAGTGTGGTTATTTTTTGGCCATATCCCAGTCTAATTCTGTCAGTAAATCTATATCTGTCACCCAGCGCCTAAAAACTAGGCCTCAAATTTATATCCCGCTAAATCTGTCGTTACCGCTGTACTGTTCTGGCTGGGCAAGTTATTTAGTGTCCGTCAAAGCACATTTTTTGTTCTGGGTTGAAATACAATTCCCAATTTAGCAATTTCCTAATTTAGTGGTTTCTGCTGTATCAGAGCTATTTGAAATCTATCCCTAAAAGGGTATATAATATTCAAGGTGCACATAGGGTCATTCAGAATAATTTCACACACACGCTACTGTGCATTTCCAAGTCTAATTCCGTCAGTAAATCTATACTTTTCACCCAGCACCTAAATACTAGGCCTCAAATTTATATCCCGCTAAATCTGTCGTTACTGGTGTAGTGTTCTGGCTGGGCAAATTATTTAGTGTCCGTCAAAGCACTTTTTTTTTTCTGGGTTGAAATACAATTCCCAATTTAGCAATGTCCTAATTTAGTGGTTTCTGCTGTATCAGAGCTATTTGAAATCTATCCCTAAAAGGGTATATAATATTCAAGGTGCACATAGGGTCATTCAGAATAACTTCACACACACGCTACTGTGCATTTCCAAGTCTAATTCTGTCAGTAAATCTATACCTGTCACCCAGCGCCTAAATACTAGGCCTCAAATTTATATCCCGCTAAATCTGTCGTTACCGCTGTACTGTTGTGGCTGGGCAAGTCATTTAGTGTCCGTCAAAGCACATTTTTTGTTCTGGGTTGAAATACAATTCCCAATTTAGCAAGGTCCTAATTTAGTGGTTTCTGCTGTATCAGAGCTATTTGAAATCTATCCCTAAAAGGGTATATAATATTCAAGGTGCACATAGGGTCATTCAGAATAACTTCACACACACGCTACTGTGCATTTCCAAGTCTAATTCTGTCAGTAAATCTATACCTGTCACCCAGCGCCTAAATACTAGGCCTCAAATTTATATCCCGCTAAATCTGTCGTTACTGCTGTACTGTTCTGGCTGGGCAAGTTATTTAGTGTCCGTCAAAGCACATTTTTTTGTTCTGGGTTGAAATACAATTCCCAATTTATCAATTTCCTAATTTAGTGGTTTCTGCTGTATCAGAGCTATTTTAAATCTATCCCTAAAAGGGTATATAATACTCAAGGTGCACATAGGGTCATTCAGAATAACTTCACACACACGCTACTGTGTATTTCCAAGTCTAATTCTGTCAGTAAATCTATACCTGTCACCCAGCGCCTAAATACTAGGCCTCAAATTTATATCCCGCTAAATCTGTCATTACTGGTGTACTGTTCTGGCTGGGCAAGTTATTTAGTGTCCGTCAAAGCACATTTTTTGCTCTGGGTTGAAATACAATTCCCAATTTAGCAATTTCCTAATTTAGTGTTTTCTGCGGGATCAGAGCTATTTGAAATCTATCCCTAAAAGGGTATATAATATTCAAGGTGCACATAGGGTCATTCAGAATAACTTCACACACACGCTACTGTGCATTTCCAAGTCTAATTCTGTCAGTAAATCTATACCTGTCACCCAGCGCCTAAATACTAGGCCTCAAATTTATATTCAGCTGAATTTGAATACAATACATTGGGCCAAATAATATTTTTGTTGTTGTAGTGAACGATAACAATGAGGAAAACATCTAGTAAGGGACGCGGACGTGGACATGGTCGTGGTGGTGTTAATGGACCCTCTGGTGCTGGGAGAGGACGTGGCCGTTCTGCCACATCCACACGTCCTAGTGTACCAACTACCTCAGGTCCCAGTAGCCACCAGAATTTACAGCAATATATGGTGGGGCCCAATGCCGTTCTAAGGATGGTAAGGCCTGAGCAGGTGCAGGCATTAGTCAATTGGGTGGCCGACAGTGGATCCAGCACGTTCACATTATCTCCCACCCAGTCTTTCGCAGAAAGCGCACAGATGGCGCCTGAAAACCAACCCCATCAGTCTGTCACATCACCCCCATGCATATCAGGGAAACTGTCTGAGCCTCAAGTTATGCAGCAGTCTCTTATGCTGTTTGAAGACTCTGCTGGCAAGGTTTCCCATGGGCATCCACCTAGCCCTTCCCCAGCGGTGGAAGACATAGACTGCACTGACGCACAACCACTTATGTTTCCTGATGATGAGGACATGGGAATACCACCTCAGCATGTCTCTGATGATGACGAAACACAGGTGCCAACTGCTGCGTCTTTCTGCAGTGTGCAGACTGAACAGGAGGTCAGGGATCAAGACTGGGTGGAAAACGATGCAGACCTAGACCCCACATGGAATGAAGGTCGTGCCACTGACTTTCACAGTTCGGAGGAAGAGGCAGTGGTGAGACCGAGCCAACAGCGTAGCAAAAGAGGGAGCAGTGGGAAAAAGCAGAACACCCGCCGCCAAGAGACTCTGCCTGCTACTGACCGCCGCCATCTTGGACCGAGCACCCCAAAGGCAGCTTCAAGGAGTTCCCTGGCATGGCACTTCTTCAAACAATGTGCTGACGACAAGACCCGAGTGGTTTGCACGCTGTGCCATCAGAGCCTGAAGCGAGGCATTAACGTTCTGAACCTTAGCACAACCTGCATGACCAGGCACCTGCATGCAAAGCATGAACTGCAGTGGAGTAAACACCTTAAAAACAAGGAAGTCACTCAGGCTCCCCCTGCTACCTCTTCTGCTGCTGCCGCCTCGGCCTCTTCTGCTGCTGCCGCCTCGGCCTCTTCCTCCGCCTCTGGAGGAACGTTGGCACCTGCCGCCCAGCAAACAGGGGATGTACCACCAACACCACCACCACCTCCGTCACCAAGCGTCTCAACCATGTCACACGGCAGCGTTCAGCTCTCCATCTCACAAACATTTGAGAGAAAGCGTAAATTCCCACCTAGCCACCCTCGATCCCTGGCCCTGAATGCCAGCATTTCTAAACTACTGGCCTATGAAATGCTGTCATTTAGGCTGGTGGACACAGACAGCTTCAAACAGCTCATGTCGCTTGCTGTCCCACAGTATGTTGTTCCCAGCCGCCACTACTTCTCCAAGAGAGCCGTGCCTTCCCTGCACAACCAAGTATCCGATAAAATCAAGTGTGCACTGCGCAACGCCATCTGTAGCAAGGTCCACCTAACCACAGATACGTGGACCAGTAAGCACGGCCAGGGACGCTATATCTCCCTAACTGCACACTGGGTAAATGTAGTGGCAGCTGGGCCCCAGGCGGAGAGCTGTTTGGCGCACGTCCTTCCGCCGCCAAGGATCGCAGGGCAACATTCTTTGCCTCCTGTTCCCACCTCCTCCTTCTCGGCTTCCTCCTCCTCTTCTTCCACCTGCTCATCCAGTCAGCCACACACCTTCACCACCAACTTCAGCACAGCCCGGGGTAAACGTCAGCAGGCCATTCTGAAACTCATATGTTTGGGGGACAGGCCCCACACCGCACAGGAGTTGTGGCGGGGTATAGAACAACAGACCGACGAGTGGTTGCTGCCGGTGAGCCTCAAGCCCGGCCTGGTGGTGTGCGATAATGGGAACTCCACCTTGCACATGCTGGACAGACTGTGCGAGCAGCAGCAGGCCATAGTGGAGTTTCAGCTGCAGCACGCACGGGTCAGTCGCACTGCGGAACAGCACCACTTCACCACCAATGACTGGGCCTCCATGCGAGACCTGTGTGCCCTGTTGCGCTGTTTCGAGTACTCCACCAACATGGCCAGTGGCGATGACGCCATTATCAGCGTTACAATACCACTTCTATGTCTCCTTGAGAAAACACTTAGGGCGATGATGGAAGAGGAGGTGGCCCAGGAGGAGGAGGAGGAAGAGGGGTCATTTTTAGCACTTTCAGGCCAGTCTCTTCGAAGTGACTCAGAGGGAGGTTTTTTGCAACAGCAGAGGCCAGGTACAAATGTGGCCAGCCAGGGCCCACTACTGGAGGACGAGGAGGACGAGGATATGGAGGAGGTGGAGGAGGATGAAGCATGGTCACAGCGGGGTGGCACCCAACGCAGCTCGGGCCCATCACTGGTGCGTGGCTGGGGGGAAAGGCAGGACGATGACGTTACGCCTCCCACAGAGGACAGCTTGGCACACATGAGAGACTACATGCTGCAGTGCCTGCGCAACGACAGCAGAGTTGCCCACATTTTAACGTGTGCGGACTACTGGGTTGCCACCCTGCTGGATCCACGCTACAAAGACAATGTGCCCACCTTACTTCCTGCACTGGAGCTTGATAGGAAGATGCGCGAGTACAAGCGCACGTTGGTAGACGCGCTACTTAGAGCATTCCCAAATGTCACAGGGGAACAAGTGGAAGCCCAAGGCCAAGGCAGAGGAGGAGCAAGAGGTCGCCAAGGCAGCTGTGTCACGGCCAGCTCCTCTGAGGGCAGGGTTAGCATGGCAGAGATGTGGAAAAGTTTTGTCAACACGCCACAGCTAACTGCACCACCACCTGATACGCAACGTGTTAGCAGGAGACAACATTTCACTAACATGGTGGAACAGTACGTGTGCACACCCCTCCACGTACTGACTGATGGTTCGGCCCCATTCAACTTCTGGGTCTCTAAATTGTCCACGTGGCCAGAGCTAGCCTTTTATGCCTTGGAGGTGCTGGCCTGCCCGGCGGCCAGCGTTTTGTCTGAACGTGTATTCAGCACGGCAGGGGGCGTCATTACAGACAAACGCAGCCGCCTGTCTACAGCCAATGTGGACAAGCTGACGTTCATAAAAATGAACCAGGCATGGATCCCACAGGACCTGTCCGTCCCTTGTCCAGATTAGACATTAACTACCTCCCCTTAACCATATATTATTGTACTCCAGGGCACTTCCTCATTCAATCCTATTTTTATTTTCATTTTACCATTATATTCGCATGCAAATTTTTATTCGCGCGCTTTATCGGCTCCTCCCCCCGTGGTCTTGCGGGTTTCGCGGTCATATCGCTCCGCTTCTTCCGGTCTCTCCACCTGTCCCTGCGTGCGGCTGGTGGTTTCCTCGTCCGTCCTGTCGGCGTCTCATGTGAGTTCTTATTCACTTTACTGGCAATTTTGAACTGGTTGCTCCCAGGTCGTTTCCCTTACCTTGTGCTTTTCTGTTCTCTCCTCAGATCTTGTGCTCTTGATCGGTGGTGTGGGGTGATATACTCCTGCCTCCTCATCTCAGCATGTCTGTGTAATGACTGGCAACACGCACAGGGAGGAAAAAGGGAAAGTCCTGCCCAAGGGAGAGGGAAAGGTGGTGACCCCTAACTCTCCTTGCGGCTGGCACTTGACTGCCCTGACGTCCCTAGACGGGTTCCTCACCCGTGCGGCGATCACGTGCCTAAACCCTGGCTTTCCCTGAAATGAGCCCTAGATAGTGAACGGGCCGGTGGGATCGCTAGTCCGCACCACTGCACTAAGAGGGAAACACCAGGGAGAGGACAGACAAACACAGACAAACACAAACACCCAGGTGGACGACAACAACTGTCCACAAAGGTCCAACAGGGATCCGGAGGGTAGCGTTCTGGATCAACTACCAGAGAACGCAGCAACACAGCTCCAGTGGGTCAGAATAGATGTCCAGGCAGGAAGCTCTATATCTGGCAACCAGAGAAGTGTGAGGGAGGAATATAAGGAGGATTGGGAGTGCTGGACAAGGAACAGCTGAGAGAAGGAGCTACGGATCCCTGAGTGAGCCAAAAGGGTTTGCAAAGCAAACCCAGAAAGCTACAATAAGGAAACATCCCTATCTTACATAGAGCATGCAGCCAACCGCTGCGACCTCCTTACCCCGGGTACAACGGAGTCAGGCGTGGCTGTTGGCACCCTCGTGACAGTCTGTCAGCAACGCTCCTGCTGTTCCTCCTCAGGATACGCCTGCTCCAGTAGTTAGTTCCCCTTCCCTGGATAGCGTAGTAGTTGTCCCACCTCCTGAGGACCATGCCACCTTGCTGCAGCAGTCCATTTCCAACGCCATTTTTTCGGCTATGGGCTCCATGACCTTGGTCATTTCTCAGTCCATCTCCCAGGCGCTTAGCGCTCACCCAGGCCCCTCCTATCAGGCACCGACCTTAGCGCAGAACACACTGCCGCCGACCTCCAGAACAAACTTGGCAGATGGCTTAGCTCCATCGATTGACCACGCGGATATGCCGCGTAAAAGAGCCTGCCCACGCCAGGCGGAAAAATCGCGTGCGTTGAAGACGGCCAGGATGATGCCTGAGCCCGTGACTGACTCTGAAGGAGAGTCTATTGAGGAGGCACAGGTAGAGTCCTTTGAGGACTCAGTGGAGGAATTGACTGATGCAGTCTTTGATCCGGATGGGTCAAGCCAATTACCCGTGCGCAGTGGGCCCACCCCCAACCCCTCTGACAGACAGCCAGAGAACCTGTTAACGGATTCATTGGGGGAGCCGCTCTTTAACCCGGACGAATTACACCACCCTCGGTCCGCGGAATGGTTGCCCGCCACTCTGGTGGCCCAAAACCTAGAGGCCAAAATACGCACTCCGCTCTCTAGAGAGTCACGCAACAAATTACACGCTGAATGTCCTCGCCCTATCATACCCCATAAGATTTGTGAGACGCCTCCCGTCGACCCAAAGATGGTGCAGTTTCTGGCCAAGACAGGTTTCAACCCTAAGAAAGGGTTAGATTCAGCGCTTAAGGCGGTGCAGGATAAGCTGTTGGACATCACTGGTCCATTAGCCAAGATTTTCGATTTGGCAGAGGCTGCCAAGGCAGAGGGCAAGCTGGTTGACCCTGTAGAGTTGAGTGGCTGGATCCAGAGGGCCATATGCATCACGGGGAATGTTAACACCTCCCTGGCCATAGAGAGGCGCAAGGCGATCCTAATGAAGGTTGAACCGAAATTGTCTAACCTTGCTCTCTCCGAGGCGGGCAGAGAAGCCCAGGGCCTGCTCTTCGGTGAACCTTTCATCAAGGAGCTCGGCAGATATGTAGGCGCCTTCACAGCGCTAGACAAAGCGCAGTCTTCAATGAAGAGGGTTTTTAATAACCGTTTTTCTAATAGGGCCGGCAGTTCCAGGGGCCGACTGTCCGGCCGTTCCCACTCCTATTCCCGGGGTACGGGAAGAGGCTCCTACACATACAGATCGTCCCTGCAGGATCAAAGACACCAACCCTCCTTTTTTCTGTCGCGAGGCGTTCCCGGCCGATCCAGAGGCTTTAGGGGTGCTCCCAGTTCCAGGCGACCTATGGGTAAGTCCAGCCCGTTTCTCTCCTCTTCATTCTTTGGTAGAGTGTGTCGGGGGCAGACTCCAGTATTATTCCCATGCCTGGTCAGAGATCTCCTCCGACCCATGGATTCTGAACACAGTCAGGGTTCGGTCTCTCCTCTGCCCCTTGGTGCTTCACCAAGTTGATGAGGCCTGTGGCTGCATGGCTTCGCAGCAGAGGGGTCCGCATGATTGTATACTTAGACGATATCCTAATTATGGCACAAACCCCTCGGTTACTATTACGTCACCTTTGCATGTCCATCCGCCTTATCTCGGGGCTAGGTTTCATTATCAACCAGGAGAAATCCTGCCTCACCCCCTCCACTTCCATGGAGTTTCTGGGGTTCAGGGTGGACTCCACTTCCCAGACCCTCTCCCTTCCTCTAACCAAGATACATGCTATTCGCAAAGAGCTGTGACATGCCTTAGTGCTGTCACGAGGGTGTCAAGAGCCACGTCTGACTCCGTTATACCCGGGGTCAGGAAGTCGCAGTGGGTGGCTGCGCGCTCTATGTCTAAAGATCACGTTGTTTCTTAGTGATTGTTTTCTGTGTTTGCCTTGCAATCCTTTTTGTCTCACTCAGGGATCCGTAGCTTCTCCTCCTCAGCTGTTTCTTGTCTGCCACTCCCAACCTCCTTATATTCTCCTCTCACACTTCTCTAGTTGCCAGTTATAGAGCTTCCTGCCTGGACTTCTATACTGACCCACTGGAGCTGTGAATCCTGGTTGTTGTTCCAGAGTGCTACCCTCCGGATCCCTGTTGGGCTTTTTGTTGTCTCCTGTTGTCGCCCACCTGGGATTATATGTTGAGTCTGTATTGTCTGTCCTCCCCTTGGTGTTTTTTCTTTAGAGCTAGTGGTGCGGACTAGTGTTCCCACCGCCCTGTTCACTATCTAGGGCTCATCTTAGGGAAAGCCAGGGTTTTAGGCACGTGATCTGCGTACGGGTGAGGAACCCGTCTAGTGACGTCAGGGCAGCCAGGTGCCAGCCGCAAGGTGAGTCAGGGGTCACCACCTTCCCTCTCACTTGGGCAGGGCCTTCCTCTTTCCCTTCCTCTGTGTCACGTATGTGATAGTCACGCCGATCGTGATATTATAACTGGCCCTTATTTTTTGGGAGGAAAAAAAAATAAATTTTTTTTTCTCTCTACTTGGAATCCAATATGGATCCTATTGCTGCTTTGGCAAAACAGCTTCAAGGCCTGTCTTTGGAGGTGGCAGGATTGAAGGCGTCTGTCCTCCAACAACAGCAGCAAATGCAGCAGACCGCAAGCCCAGCGGTTGCTATGGGTAACCAGGTTGTTACAGAACCCAAGGTTGTTCTTCCTGACAGATTTTCTGGGGGAAGGGACAAATTTGTGACGTTCCGTGAGGCCTGCAAATTATATTTTAAGCTGCGCCCTTACTCCTCAGGTAATGAAGAACAGCGGGTGGGGATTGTTATTTCCCTGCTTCAGGGGGACCCGCAATCCTGGGCGTTCTCGTTACCCCCTGGTTCCCAGGCTCTCCGGTCAGTGGAGGGATTTTTTGGGGCTTTGGGTCTCATATATGATGACCCTGACCGAGTCGCCCTGGCTGAGTCGAAGTTACGGAGACTCCTACAGGGAGATCGGCCAGCAGAGGAATATTGCTCAGAGTCCTGTAGGTGGGCTACAGATACTCAGTGGAACGACCCGGCTCTCAGGAGTCAGTTCTGCTCTGGGTTATCTGAAAGGGATAAGGATGCGCTGGCGCTGTATGAGACCCCCCTTTCCCTTGATGCTGTTATGTCCCTCTCTATCAGAATAGATAGACGTCTTAGGGAGAGATAGAAAATTCCTGAGCAATTGGTAACCTCTCCCAAGCAGCAGTTAGTCTGTACTGACTTAGATGAGCCTATGCAGCTAGGAGGAACTTCTCGTCAGGTCCGTCCTCCTGAGGTTCGCCGTAGGTGGGGGGCTTGTTTTTTCTGTGGGGGGAGGAGTCATTTCATTAATGTCTGTCCCTCCTTTCTCAAAAACAAAAGACCGTCGGAAAACTACTAACCCCAGGCTGTGCGGAGGATGTCAGCCGGGGGGTATATGTTTCCTCCATACGAACATCTCAATTTGTGTTGCCAGCGGTTATTGTTTTTGGTGTTAAGACGGAGTCTATTTCTTTTTTTCTAGACAGTGGAGCAGGGGTAAATTTGATAGATGCCCATTTTGCCCGCACTATGGGTTTGTCTCTCTGTACGCTGCAGAGACCTATTCCCATATTCGCTATTGATTCTGCTCCTCTGTCTCAGAGAAACCTCACTCACATTGTCCATAACTTACACCTTCGGGTAGGGGACCACCATAATGAGTGTTTTTCATGTTACGTTCTGGAGGGCCTTCCCTCTCCTGTGGTATTGGGTCTTCCCTGGTTGGTAGCGCACAATCCAGTGGTGGATTGGCAGGCCAGGGAGATATTGGAGTGGAGTGAGCATTGCAGAGAGAAGTGCTTAAATATCAATTGCTTAATCGCCTCCATAGCTTCCCTACCTACATTTATTTCGGACTTTGAGGACGTTTTTTCTGATAAGGGTTGTCAGAAGCTACCACCTCATCGTCCTTATGATTGCCCGGTTAACCTGATTCCCGGTGCAAAATTACCCAAGTCCAGGTTGTATAATCTTTCGGGTCCCGAGAGACAAGCCATGAAAGATTATATCTCCGAGAGTCTGGCTAAGGGACACATCAGACCCTCTTCTTCACCCGTGGCTGCAGGGTTTTTCTTTGTTAAAAAGAAAGATGGGGGCCTGCGTCCTTGCCTAGATTTCCGTGAGCTAAACCGGATAACCATCCGAGACCCATACCCTCTTCCTCTCATTCCTGACCTTTTTAATCAGATTGCGGGTGCTAGGTGGTTCTCCAAACTTGATCTTAGGGGGGCCTACAATCTGATTCGTATCAAGGAAGGGGATGAGTGGAAGACAGCTTTTAACACCCCTGAGGGGCATTATGAAAATTTAGTCATGTCTTTCGGTCTGACCAATGCCCCTGCTGTCTTCCAACATTTCGTTAATGATATTTTTAGTCATCTCATCGGCAGGTTTGTAGTCATATACCTAGATGATATCTTAATTTATTCGGCTGATCTGAAAACACATGAAGTACATGTCAGGCAAGTACTGCAGATCCTACGGACGAATAAATTATATGCGAAAATTGAAAAATGTGTCTTCGCCGTTCAGGAAATACAGTTCCTGGGATATCTATTATCTGCTTCAGGTTTCCGTATGGATCCTAGGAAGGTCCAGGCAATTTTAGATTGGGATCTTTCTGAGAACCTTAAAGCTCTACAACGGTTTTTGGGTTTCGCCAATTTCTATAGAAAGTTCATTAAAAATTATTCACTGATCGTTAAACCCCTTACTGACATGACTAGGAAGGGGACTGATTTTTCTAAATGGTCTGACGCCGCTAAAATTGCATTTTCCTCTCTAAAAGAGAGATTTACCTCGGCACCTGTTCTAATTCAACCTGATGTCTCCCAGCCTTTTATTGTTGAAGTAGATGCGTCAGAGGTGGGAGTGGGGGCTGTATTGTCTCAGGGTCCGTCTCCTGGCAAATGGCGTCCTTGCGCTTTCTTTTCCAAAAAGTTATCTACTGCAGAAAAGAACTATGATATTGGAAATAGGGAACTGTTGGCGATTAAACTGGCGTTTGAAGAGTGGCGTCACTTCTTAGAGGGAGCAATCCACCCCGTCACGGTGATTACGGATCACAAAAACCTTCTGTACCTAGAATCGGCTAAGCGTCTCATCCCTAGACAAGCTAGGTGGTCGCTATTCTTTACCAGATTTAACTTTGTAATCACCTATCGTCCTGGGGCAAAAAATACCAAGGCAGACGCATTATCTCGTAGTTTCCCTGGAGGGGGTAATGTTAGTGATCCGGTACCTATTTTACAAAGAGGAGTGGTTGTCTCTGCTGTACACTCTATTCTAGAGGGAAAGGTGTTAGAGGCCCAGGGGGACGCCCCGGCCTCTTGCCCCTCAGAGAAATTGTTTGTACCGTTAAACCTGCGTCTTGAATTATTAAAGGAACATCATAATTCGGCACTTGCTGGGCACCCGGGTAGTAAAGCAACATTGGAGCTATTGTCTCGTCGTTTTTGGTGGCCAAGGTTGCGTCAGGATGTAATGGATTTCGTGTCTACTTGTTCTACTTATACACGCGAAAGTCTCTCATACACGTCCAGCAGGGTCTTTATTGCAACTTTTCATCCCCAATAGGCCATGGACACATCTGTCAATGGATTTCATCACTGACTTACCGTTTTCTGCGGGTAAAACAGTTATCTTGGTAGTAGTAGACAGGTTTAGCAAAATTGTACACTTTATTGTGCTACCCGCACTTCCTAATGCTAAGACTCTTGCTCAGGTGTTTATCAGTGAAATCGTGAAGCTTCACGGGGTCCCTTCTGATGTGGTTTCGGATCGGGGTACCCAGTTTATTTCTAAGTTTTGGAAAGCTTTTTGTTCCCGTTTGGGGGTACACTTGTCCTTTTCCTCAGCTTTCCATCCTCAGTCGAATGGACAGACTGAGCGTACCAACCAAAACCTAGAAACATATTTAAGGTGTTTTGTGTCTGAAAACCAAGAGGTGTGGTCATCATATTTACCGTTAGCCAAGTTTGCCATAAATAATCGCTGTCAGGAATCCACTGGCAAGTCACCATTTCTTGGTGCATACGGTTTTCATCCCCAATTTTGTACTTTCAAAGAGGGGGGGTCTTCTGGGGTTCCCGAAGAGGAACGGTTTTCTTCATCTCTTTCATCAGTATGGCAGAAGGTGCAAGCTAACTTGAAAAATATGAGTGGTAAATATAAATGCATGGCCGATAAGAAACGGTCGCCAGGTCCGGACCTAGGAGTGAATGACTATGTGTGGTTGTCTACTAGGAATATTAAGTTGAAGGTTCCCTCTTGGAAACTGGGCCCTAGGTTCATTGGTCCTTATAAAATAGTAGCCGTCATTAACCCTGTGGCTTTTCGCCTGGAGCTACCTCAGACTTTTAAGATCCATAACGTCTTCCATAAGTCGTTACTCAAGAAGTATGTTCCACCTCTAGAACCATCACTGCTGCCACCTCCTCCTGTTATTGTGGATGGTAATCTGGAGTTTCAAATATCCAGAATTGTTGATTCTCGTCGGGTCCGCCGCTCTCGTCAGTATCTGGTGCATCGGAGGGGTTACGGTCCCAGACCCTCTCCCTTCCTCTAACCAAGATACATGCTATTCGCAAAGAGCTGCGACATGCCTTAGTGCTGTCACGAGGGTGTCAAGAGCCACGTCTGACTCCGTTATACCCGGGGTCAGGAAGTCGCAGCGGGTGGCTGCGCGCTCTATGTCTAAAGATCACGTTGTTTCTTAGTGATTGTTTTCTGTGTTTGCCTTGCAATCCTTTTTGTCTCACTCAGGGATCCGTAGCTTCTCCTCCTCAGCTGTTTCTTGTCTGCCACTCCCAACCTCCTTATATTCTCCTCTCACACTTCTCTTGTTGCCAGTTATAGAGCTTCCTGCCTGGACTTCTATACTGACCCACTGGAGCTGTGAATCCTGGTTGTTGTTCCAGAGTGCTACCCTCCAGATCCCTGTTGGGCTTTTTGTTGTCTCCTGTTGTCGCCCACCTGGGATTATATGTTGAGTCTGTATTGTCTGTCCTCCCCTTGGTGTTTTCCTTTTAGAGCTAGTGGTGCGGACTAGTGTTCCCACCGCCCTGTTCACTATCTAGGGCTCATCTTAGGGAAAGCCAGGGTTTTAGGCACGTGATCAGCGTACGGGTGAGGAACCCGTCTAGGGACGTCAGGGCAGCCAGGTGCCAGCCGCAAGGTGAGTCAGGGGTCACCACCTTCCCTCTCACTTGGGCAGGGCCTTCCTCTTTCCCTCCCTCTGTGTCACGTATGTGATAGTCACGCCGATCGTGATAAGTCCGTCCTCACCTCTCCCTTCGCCATCTGGCTCGGATTATCGGCCTCCTCGCCGCTTCCATTCAGGCTATCTTCCCGGCCCCTCTTCACAATCGGGCTTTACAACGCCTGAAGATTGCTCTCCTTCGGGCGGGGGCCTCATATGCCGACACCATTGTTCTGGACAGGGAGACTCGGGACGAGTTGCAATAGTGGATTCAGAACCTCACGGTTTGGAACGGCAAGGCGATAATTGGTCCGCAACCAGACCTGGTCGTCGAGTCGGACGCCAGTCTTCACGGGTGGGGCGCCCACTGCGAGGGGGTGTCCACGGGGGGACCGTGGTCCCCGGAGGAGTCTCATCTCCATATCAATGGCTTAGAGTTGCTTGCAGGCTCATTTGCGATACGCAGTTTCGCTAATGGCACCATCAGGTCTTGTATCAGATTGCGGATGGACAACGTCTCCGCGGTTCGGTACGTCAATGGCATGGGGGGTACCCGCTCTTCTGTCCTAACTCATTTGGTGAAGGATTTTTGGGAGTTTTGCCTGGCCTGAGGCATCATGGGGGTGGCAGAGCATCTTCCGGGCCTACACAATACCATGGCGGACTGGAGTTCACGTTATACGACGGATTCCAGCGACTGGAAGCTAGACGAGCAGGTTTTCCATGCTTTATCGTAGACCTCTTTGCAAGCCGCCTGAACACCCAGTTGCCCAGATTCTTCAGCTGGCGGCCGGACCCGTCGGCGGAGGCAGTGGACGCGTTTCTCCAGTATTGGGGGGATGCACTGTGTTACTCCTGTGTTCTCCCTCATTTCGCGGGTCCTCCTACAGGTTCAGCGTCATTCGGCGGAACTGATCCTGATAGCTCCCTTTTGGAGGTCCCAACCCTGGTTCCCGCAGTTACTGGATCTGCTAGTCGATTATCCCCTTCTCCTCCCGGAGCATCTGTCTCTCCTCCAGGGGCCCCTGGGGGAAGCTCACCCCCTTCTGCAGACCGGCTCATTACGTCTTCTCGCTTGCAGGGTCTCGGGCATCCCTGGGAGATCTCAGGATTTTCGGACACGACTAGATTCCTACTGGAGAGCGCGTGGGCTCCCGGCACACGACGGGCTTATAGGTCCGCCTGGGACGCTTGGTCTCGCTGGTGCAGATCGGGTGATTTGGATCCCTTTCAGGCACCTGTAGGTTCGGTGCTATCTCTTTTTTTTTGTCTTCCTTGTACGATGAGGGTAAGGCTTATCGCACCATAAATGTGTATAGGTCAGCTATCTCGTCCAGACACAGGGGTTTCGAGGGCTGTCAACATCCCCTGGTCAGACGCCTGCTCAAAGGGTCCCGCCTTGCCCGGCCTCCTAGACCGCGTTTTTCCACCACTTGGGACGTGTCGGTGGTTCTGAGATTCTTCTCGGACTGGCCGGTGAACTCTCTGTTGTCACTACGCCAGTTATCTGCTAAGTTGGTCACCTTACTTTGTTTGATCTCCTGTAAAAGGGTTTCTGATGTCCGCGCCCTGGATCAGGATGCCAGATCTTTTACGCCAGAGGGGGTCCAGTTTAATATCTCCAGATGGACCAAAACCAATATCCGTTCGGTGACGTATCCGGCGTTTCCTCTTTCCCCTCAGCTTTGTCCAGTGGCGTATGAGTCCCGCACCGCCAATTTTCGGTCTGCGCGTTTCCCTCAGCTGTTCATCTCTTTTCGCAGGCCTTTCACTCCGGTCGCCAGTGTGACCCTTTCCCGCTGGGTGAAGTGGGTCCTGTCCCTGGCAGGTATTGATACCGGTATATTCACGGCTCATTCAGTCCGCGGCGCAGCTGCTACCTCCATGACCGTCTCCGGCGCTCGCCTGGAGGATGTCATGAGGCTCGCGGACTGGTCCAGAGTGTCCACTTTCCGTGAATTCTATTTCAGGCCACCATCTCATGCTTTTGCGTCGGTGGTCTCTCAGCTTTAAACTTGCAATAGGAGCCTCCGTGTCTTGTCATAAAATTTCATGATTTTCCTATTCTATGACGTAAAGTCATGATTTTATTAAAGACACGGAGGCGAGTATTGCCCCCCTTTTTGTCCTTTCCCTCCCGCTACTGGGGCTTTTTATGTTTGTTTTATTTTTCCTCTGCGGTTGCTTCATTGTCTCATTGATTGCCATTCTTTGTTGATTGCTAGACCTGTTGATTCCGGTCACATGTTATTTTGGTCCACCTTTTTTGTTGTTCGCAGGTTGAGCGACGACCAAGGGGCGGAGATCATCCCCGGAGGTCCAGGCTAAGATTCCCTGGTCGTTAGTTCCAGTTACCATCTTCCGTTGGAGTTTAGGAGCGTTCAGGAGGTCAAGTTTGCTGCCGGTTCCAGGTCGCAGTTGGCGGCTGAACGTTGTGTTTCGTTCCTATGGTCTTCGCAAAGAAAGAGGAGGATCCCAGAGGGCTGAGCCTTTATATACTGGGATAGTGGGGTGGAGTTGGTTACCATGGTTTTTTCTTATGTAAATTCAGTTGTCTTCTTTGCTGCTATGGTAGATCAGTAAAGAGAGTTGATGCAATACTCGCCTCCGTGTCTTTAATAAAATCATGACTTTACGTCATAGAATAGGAAAATCATGAAATTCTCTGCTATGACATGCAGACTAATTCTCTGCTGACATGAAGCCAGATCCTCTGTTACGGGACCTCTCTCCTCTGCCTGGGTGCTGGGCCTAAATATCTGACAATGGACTGTTGCAGTGGTGGCTGACGTGAAGTCTGATTTTCTGCTATGATATGAAGACTGATTCTCTGCTGACATGAAGCCAGATTGTCTGTTACGGGACCTCTCTCCTCTGCCTGGGTGCTGGGCCTAAATTTATGAAAATGGACTGTTACATTGGTGGGTGATGTGAAGCCTGATTCTCTGCTATGACATGAAGACTGATTCTCTGCTGACATGAAGCCAGATTGTCTGTTACGGGACCTCTCTCCTCTGCCTGGGTGCTGGGCCTAAATTTATGAAAATGGACTGTTGCATTGGTGGCTTACGTGAAGCCTGATTCTCTGCTGACATGAAGCCAGATTGTCTGTTACGGGACCTCTCTCCTCTGCCTGGGTGCTGGGCCTAAATTTATGAAAATGGACTGTTACAGTGGTGGGTGACGTGAAGCCTGATTCTCTGCTATGACATGAAGACTGATTCTCTGCTGACATGAAGCCAGATTGTCTGTTACGGGACCTCTCCCCTCTGCCTGGGTGCTGGGCCTAAATTTATGAAAATGGACTGTTACAGTGGTGGGTGACGTGAAGCCTGATTCTCTGCTATGACATGAAGACTGATTCTCTGCTGACATGAAGCCAGATTGTCTGTTACGGGACCTCTCTCCTCTGCCTGGGTGCTGGGCCTAAATTTATGAAAATGGACTGTTACAGTGGTGGGTGACGTGAAGCCTGATTCTCTGCTATGACATGAAGACTGATTCTCTGCTGACATGAAGCCAGATTGTCTGTTACGGGACCTCTCTCCTCTGCCGGGGTGCTGGGCCTAAATATCTGACAATGGACTGTTGCATTGGTGGCTGACGTGAAGCCTGATTCTCTGCTATGATATGAAGACTGATTCTCTGCTGACATGAAGCCAGATTGTCTGTTACGGGACCTCTCTCCTCTGCCTGGGTGCTGGGATTAAATTTATGAAAATGGACTGTTGCATTGGTGGCTGACGTGAAGCCTGATTCTCTGCTGACATGAAGCCAGATTGTCTGTTATGGGACCTCTCTCCTCTGCCTGGGTGCTGGGCCTAAATTTATGAAAATGGACTGTTACAGTGGTGGGTGACGTGAAGCCTGGTTCTCTGCTATGACATGAAGACTGATTCTCTGCTGACATGAAGCCAGATTGTCTGTTACGAGACCTCTCTCCTCTGCCTGGGTGCTGGGCCTAAATATCTGACAATGGACTGTTGCACTGGTGGCTGACGTGAAGCCTGATTCTCTGCTATGATATGAAGACTGATTCTCTGCTGACATGAAGCCAGATTGTCTGTTACGGGACCTCTCTCCTCTGCCTGGGTGCTGGGCCTAAATTTATGAAAATGGACTGTTACAGTGGTGGGTGACGTGAAGCCTGATTCTCTGCTATGACATGAAGACTGATTCTCTGCTTACATGAAGCCAGATTGTCTGTTACGGGACCTCTCCCCTCTGCCTGGGTGCTGGGCCTAAATTTATGAAAATGGACTGTTACAGTGGTGGGTGACGTGAAGCCTGATTCTCTGCTATGACATGAAGACTGATTCTCTGCTGACATGAAGCCAGATTGTCTGTTACGGGACCTCTCTCCTCTGCCTGGGTGCTGGGCCTAAATTTATGAAAATGGACTGTTACAGTGCGGGGTGACGTGAAGCCTGATTCTCTGCTATGACATGAAGACTGATTCTCTGCTGACATGAAGCCAGATTGTCTGTTACGGGACCTCTCTCCTCTGCCTGGGTGCTGGGCCTAAATTTATAAAAATGGATTGTTACAGTGGTGGGTGACGTGAAGCCTGATTCTCTGCTATGACATGAAGATTGATTCTCTGCTGACATGAAGCCAGATTGTCTGTTACGGGACCTCTCTCCTCTGCCTGGGTGCTGGGCCTAAATTTATGAAAATGGACTGTTACAGTGGTGGGTGACGTGAAGCCTGGTTCTCTGCTATGACATGAAGACTGATTCTCTGCTGACATGAAGCCAGATTGTCTGTTACGAGACCTCTCTCCTCTGCCTGGGTGCTG
Organism: Bufo gargarizans; assembly: GCF_014858855.1. Lineage (NCBI taxonomy): Eukaryota > Metazoa > Chordata > Amphibia > Anura > Bufonidae > Bufo > Bufo gargarizans. Next base: position 62,245,265 of record NC_058090.1, read on the forward strand.
GGCCTAAATATCTGACAATGGACTGTTGCATTGGTGGCTGACGTGAAGCCTGATTCTCTGCTATGATATGAAGACTGATTCTCTGCTGACATGAAGCCAGATTGTCTGTTACGGGACCTCTCTCCTCTGCCTGGGTGCTGGGCCTAAATTTATGAAAATGGACTGTTACAGTGGTGGGTGACGTGAAGATTGATTCTCTGCTATGACATGAAGACTGATTCTCTGCTGACATGAAGCCAGATTGTCTGTTACAGGACCTCTCTCCTCTGCCTGGGTGCTGGGCCTAAATTTATGAAAATGGACTGTTGCAGTGGTGGGTCACGTGAAGCCTGATTCTCTGCTATGATATGAAGACTGATTCTCTGCTGACATGAAGCCAGATTTTGTGTTACGGAACCTCTCTCCTCTGCCTGGGTGCTTGGCCTAAATTTATGAAAATGGACTGTTGCTATGGTGGCTGACGTGAAGCCTGATTCTCTGCTATGACATGCAGACTGATTCTCGGCTGACATGAAGACAGATTCTCTGTTACGGGACCTCTCTCCTCTGCTTGGGTGCCGGGGCCTAAATATCTGAGAATGGACTGTTCCAGTGGTGGGAGACGTGAAGCCAGATTCTCTGCTATGGGACCTCTCTCCAATTGATATTGGTTAATTTTTATTTATTTAATTTTTATTTTAATTCATTTCCCTATCCACATTTGTTTGCAGGGGAATTACCTACATGTTGCTGCCTTTTGCAGCCCTCTAGCCCTTTCCTGGGCTGTTTTACAGCCTTTTTAGTGCCGAAAAGTTCGGGTACCCATTGACTTCAATGGGGTTTGGGTTCGGGACGAAGTTCGGATCGGGTTCGGATCCCGAACCCGAACATTTTCGGGAAGTTCGGCCGAACTTCTCGAACCCGAACATCCAGGTGTCCGCTCAACTCTAATTAAGACCATTCGGATGTCTAGCATCTAACTTGAAAATCCAAAATGTTTACCTCAATCTAACCAACCGATTCAAATCACCTCAGCCTTTTCGATAGCCTCACTTGTTCAATTGCAAAAGCTCTAAAATTTCGCACCTTGCGTTCACGTTTGTATATTAAGTGTTTAGCCGCATTAGATATGTTCACACTGTCAGGATTACTGATGTAGTTAAGATGTGCCAAAATTTGAACCTTTAATTTTCTAGTTGTGCATCCCACATACATCATCTCACAGGCTGTACATTGGATGACACACACTACCCCTATCGAATTACAGTTGATGTACGATTTTATCGGGTATACATGGGAATTATGAAAAGTTTACGTATTCACTACATAGGTACAAGTGCGGCAGCGTGAGCTTCCACACCTGGTAAAACCTTTATAAGTGAAACAGGTATCCACTTTTTGTTTAAGGACTTCTATTTGTTCAATCGTAAGAACTACAGCAGACAAATTAATTACATCTAATTGTGACCGATCGACTATCTTTTCTGTTGGCATGTTGACCTGGTGTGCGGTATGTTTTCGTCCTGCGCGGCGGACTCGTTTTTTGATGATATTATAGGAATGTCCTCTTTTCTATTATCTGCATTTAGATTTTGTTGGTATTTTTGTTTTCCAAAGTTTAAATATTGGTCTGGGAGCACATGGTTCCACCCCCACCGTAATCAAATGTGAGAGTGAAAAACTCCTATAGATACAAGATGAAATTAAAGCCTGTAAACACTCTGTTAAATCTTTTGAATCTGCTAGTGATTACGAAAGTTTGGAATCAGAAATGTTAAATGCCATAAACCAAATGGAAGAGTATATTACAGATATTAAACACAAAAAATTCCAGAGGAACCTCTATGATTATAAACATGACCAAGTATATGAATGGGGTAGGAGAGAAAACCCATACTCCACCCCCAGATCTATTCTTAAAAAGAAAACGAATAAAGGTAAACAGAAATATAACAGCAGATTAGGTCATCAAATAAATCACCAAGATTGAGTTTTTCCTCCGAATTGGACACTATAGAAACCTCTGATGGCTCACAAGATTCATCACAAGGTCTCCATCAATCTATGGAGTATGGAGCAAGACCCAAAATATCCTACTATAAGAAAAACAAAAATACCAACAAAAATCAAAATACAGATAATAGAAAAGAGGACATTTCTATAAAATCATCAAAAAACATACGAATACTGCACACCAGGTCAACACGCCAACAGAAAAGATAGTCGACCGGTCACAATTAGATGTAATTAGTCTGCTGTAGTTCTTACAACTGAACAAATAGAAGTTCTTAAATTTCGTTTAAACTATGTACCATCTGTTAATTTTGATTTGTTCACGACCTTGTTGGATATAAATAAGTTCATAAGACAATTGACTATTGCAAGACATTTTAGTGATATTGGTACGGATGAACCTGTGCGGGATATCGCTCAGACATATTCAATGGTAGATAGAGAAAACGAATATTGTAATCTCTTATTCAAAGAACAATTATCTCTTGCATGTCTTAGCACTCTCCACTGGGAGTCGTCTGTCCAGAACATGGAAATTAATGTCCAAAAGTTTAAAACCTATAACCCTGGGTTCTATTCAACTATGTCCAGAACAGCCAATATGGATATTTTCAAAGATATTATGGAACGGGAATTAAATGAGATACACAGTCGCTGCCATGACGAGAGCAGACATAACAATCTATCTGCCAGCCATAGAAAAGCACTTAAGGAATTATCTGATAATAATCGCATTATAACTAAAATGGCAGACAAAGGAGGGTCTGTATTCTCAACAAATGAGTAATCTCTTTTTGGATCCCACCATGTACCGAAGGTTGGATACCGAACCCTAACCGCGGTACAAGGTGGAATTCTTAGAGGTCCTGCGAGTGGGACTAGAACAGGGTCATATTAACCAAAAGCAATTTAACTACCTGAATGTGGAGACCACAGTCCCGCCCATAATGCATGCCCTTCCTAAAGTCCACAAGGGTAAATTCCCTCCCCCGCTACGCCCCATAGTTAGTGGGATTGGATCCTTAACAGAGAGACTGGGAAATTGGTTAGACTGTATTTTGCAGCTGTTCGTTAAGAGAATCCCAGGCTATGTCAAGGATACCTCATCGATTTTGAGATCCTTCTATGACATGACGTGGGCTGAGAATTATAGATGGCTGACGATAGATGTAATTTCTCTATATCCCTCCATTCCACACCATGTGGCGATGCTTTGCACTCGGATTCCACCTATAGGTATAGTAGTTTTTCCGATGATTTCATCGATTATGTTCTGGATGGGGCTCAGTTTCTGATGTCTCATAATTATTTTACTTTCAATTCCATATACTATGTTCAAATCTCAGGTGTGTCAATGGGTGCGTAGTACTCACCATCATTGGCTAACCTGACCATGTCCTACTGGGAGGAGACATATGTTTATAGTACCAAAAATCTATTATCAGAGTATATAGTCTGGTATGGCAGGTACATCCTGATTTGGAGCGGCACTGTACCTGCCATATAATGCTTTATGCAATATCTTGAAAGTAACTCTTACAACTTGCACAATAAGAACTCTGTTCGAAACGCGTCAATGTTGCTACACTAGTGGGTGCATGTCCTGTACATTTATTTCTACTGCCTGAATAAAGACGAGGATTTTAGCTACCAAGAAAACGGGAGTGCTGGAACTTTGTTTTATCATTAATGCTGCATGGGCTCACCGCCCTGTTCTGTGCACGCGGGTGACCAGATGATCGAGTGAGCTGGACTTTTCTCTGTGCGTATTCACATTACGAGCTTATAATCTAATAAGAATCAGGGAAGGGGATGAATGGAAGACAGCCTTCAATACCCCTGAGGGTCACTTTGAGAACCTGGTTATGCCCTTTGGTTTAACTAATGCCCCAGCAGTCTTCCAGCACTTCATCAATGACATTTTTCATAATTTGGTGGGGAGGTTTATCGTTATTTACCTCGATGACATACTGATTTACTCACCTGATATGGAGACTCATCAGGATCATTTAAGACAAGTATTACAGGCTTTTTCTGCAATTAAGGAATGTTTTGATTCCGCTCCCATTCTGATGCAACCCAATGTGTCTCAACCCTTCATTGTGGAGGTTGACGCGTCAGAAGTGGGTATTGGAGCAGTTTTGCCACAGGGTCCCTCTCCTAGAAAATGGCGTCCGTGTGCTTTTTTCCCTAAGAAACTCTCTGCTGCCAAAAGAAATTATAATGTTGGGAATAGAGAGTTGGACATCAAATTGGCCTTTGAGGAATGGCGTTATTGGCTAGAAGGAGCGAATCATCCGATTACGGTAATTACTGACCATAAGAATCTGGCTTACCTGCAATCAACAAAGTGTCTGAACCCTAGGCAGGCCAGATGGTCATTGTTCTTTACCAGGTTTAATTCTGTGGTCACTTATCAACCTGAGATCAAAAACATCAAAGCGGATGATTTGTCACGTAGCTTTCCTGGGAAGGGGAGATTCCGAGGATCCCATTCCGATTTTGGCTGATGGGGCAGTGGTATCCACTCTTATATCCCGAGCTGGAGGCGGAAGTGTTGGGGGCTCAAGGTGAGGCACCTGATTTCTGTCCTCCAGGGAAGTTGTTTGTTCCTTCAGAACTACGACACAAGGTATTCAAGGAACATCATGATACTGTCCTTGCGGGACAACCTGGGAGTAGATGCACAGTGGATCTTATTTCCCGGAGATTCTGATGGCCAGGTTTGCGTAAAAGTGTTGAGGGCTATGTAGCAGCTTGTGAGACCTGTGCACGCGCTAAGGTGGCTCACAATCGGCCATCAGGTTCTCTTCTTCCTTTGTCCATTCCATCTCATCCTTGGACGCATTTGTCCATGGACTTCATCACTGATTTACCAAGTTTCTCTGGGAAAACCATGATTTTGGTGGTGGTGGACCGCTTCAGTAAGATGGCTCACTTTGTACCATTATCAGGTTTGCCCAATGCTAAAACTCTCGCTCAGGTGTTTATTGATAACATTGTGAAATTACCCAGCATCCGCTCTGATGTGGTGTCTGATACGGGGACGCAATTTGTCTCCAGGTTTTGGAAGGGGTTTTGTACTCGTCTGGGTATTCAATTGTCTTTCACTTCAGCTTTCCATCCTCAGTAGAATTGACAAACTGAGCGCACTAACCAGAACCTGGAGACTTATTTGAGGTGTTTTGTCGCTGAGAATCAGCAAGAATGGTCTTCGTTTTTGTCCTTGGCAGAGTTTGCCTTGAATAACCGTAGACAGGAGTCAACTGATGTCACCATTTTTTGTCGCATATGGTTTTCACCCTCAGTTTGTTACTTTTTCTGGGACAGAATCTTCTGGTATACCTATACCTGTAGGGAAAATTTTGGTATTTTCTCCCAAATGGGGACAAACTACACACTACAAACAAAAAACACAATGTAAACCATACCATGCAATAGTAAAATTAAAATGATTCCTGAAACTGGTCTCTAACAAATGTTAAGATAAATATAAGTTCGCTAATTCAAAATTAACATATGGCATGTGAACAAACATTTCTAAAGTGGCCTGAAAATAAGCAAAGTGCTCTTAAATTTTATGTGCAATTACATCAACTATGACATGGGAATTAAAAAAAAGTCATCCCAGGTAAGTAAATGCAACATCAACATAAGCTATAACAAAATTGTTTCCATCAAAATAATTAGAATGACCATATAGAAATAAATAGATTTATTATAAACAAATAGAAAAAAATATTATTATAAACAAATAATTTAACATGAAATGTTTTAACTTAACGTTAGATAAAAAAAAATACTGCAACATCAAGCAAAAATAAATACTTTAAAGTGCAATGGTTTGAGAATCAACAAAATTATTGCTTTGAAATAAAGTTTTATGACTTCTTAAAAGTGAACCTTTCTGGCTTTTGCTGAGGCAAACTCTTCTATCAATTTAGAGAAATCTAGATTTCTGCAAATGTATTGCTCAATTGCAATCTCCACCAGGCCATTTAGCCGATCATGTGACATTGAGGATCGTAAATAGTTCTTGGTTAGCTTTAAACGTCAGAAGCTTCTCTCTTCGGATGCCACTGTAACTGCCACACTCAGGAAGATACGAAAGGCCACACTGAGATTTGGGTACAGATCCAAAAGGTTGGCTCTGTATATACGAAAGGCCACACTGAGATTTGGGTACAGATCCAAAAGGTTGGCTCTGTATATGTGATTTAACATATTCAGGGTGGAATCAGATACGTCATCAGGCACGCTTCTTATGGCAGTAATTATTTCTAGCTTCAAGTCAGTACGATCAATGTCCCCCATTTCTTCTGAGAAGTGTTTACAACAATCTTCCAGTCTTTGTTGATCTTTAGCAGCCTTCACCTCCTTTAAACTAAAGAGAAATGAAAACATTGTAGAAAGTGTTTACTTGAGCAAATCTTTCTTTTATGCTTGTCAGGGCAACATCAATAAGGGGTAGAAAGAAAAACTCGTTTTTTTTTTTTGTTCTTCTGGGGTGCAGTTTACCTCATCTATTCCCTCATAGTCAAACACTCTTCTTGTTGTTTATTTTCTCTTGATGGGAAACACAAATTCCACACCTATTTCTTCTCCCAAGTCTTTAGCTATGGAATGGGCTGATTCAAAACCAGTATCTCTGTATTCTTGCAAGAATTCCAATGCTGCTTACATTTCTTTTGTTAGGACATCCATCCCAATACTTGGACTCTGAAAGAGCTTGCTGGCATGATTAATGTGGTACAAAACATCATACCATACCACAGTGCAGAGAGTGAATTAACCTGGAGATATCTCTTTTGAAAGGCTCTTAGCCTCTGCAGCTGTCACATTATCTTTCTTTGTTATTGCATGGATGACAAGATCTTCAAGTGCAGAAACAACATCCCCTAGGTTAAAGCGCAGAACCTTAACACTATCAATCCAACATTCCCATCGAGTGTCAGAGAGGAATATGACAGTGAGACGAGGGCAGTTCTGCTTCAAGGTAGCCCACTGCTGTGTAGAGGAACTAAAAAGAACATAGATTCTCTGTAAAATGCCAAAAAATGTCACAGAAAAAAAAACAGATTTGGCAGCATCCAGTATTACTAACTTCAAAGTATGACTGCTGCCGAGCATAAACAATGCTCGTTTATTAATGGCCAAAATCCTTGTTTGGACACCCTGTTTTTTCCCCTTCATGTTACTGCCATTATTATAGCTCTGACCTCTGCAATTATCAATACTGATGTTCAGTTCATCCGGGTGTTTTAAAAAATACATCACACAAGGCCTCCCCAGTTGTTTCTTCCACAGCAAGGAAACCAGCAAAGTGTTCAAAAACTGATGCTCCAACTGACAGTTCACATTTCACAATGCGAATGGTTATTGAAAGTTGTTCCACATGGCTTGTATCAGGTGTGCAGTCCATGATCACACCATAGTACTTTGCTTTACGAATTCTTTCTGCCACAGACTGTAGTATGGTATTACCCATCTGTCTTATAAGCTTGTTTTGAATGTCCTTACTGAGGTAGTGCTGTTTAATTTTCTTCTTCTGAATTTTTCTCACATGTTCATTCATAACTGAGTCATATTTAGCAAGAAGCTCAACCAAGTCAAGAAAATTACTATTGTGGGGATGATATAGTCTATCCACGTAAGGCCAGATTGCGTTGCGCCAAATGACAAATGATGTGTATTATCCTTGTTAGAATAGAGCACCAGTAGGTTTTTTCCAGTTCAATCAGCTGCATGTTGGCACTATCGACTGTCCTTTTTGCACACATCCCTGTGTGTAGTCTATGCCAGTCCTGCATGCACTGCTCATGAGCAGCAGAGTGCTCATGTTCTTTCAGGTATGAATGAATATTTTTCCACTTGTTAAACCCATCTTTGTATATTGTGATATCCCGTTTTCCAAATACGACGCAGCAGAAACAAAATACTTTATCTACTTTCTCAGTGTAAACCAGCCATGTACATAGAATTTTGTCTCAATTGCCTACTTGAATGGAATAATTTTCTTTTGTAAAACGTCTTGGTGTTGCTGATTTGTTCTGTGGAAAGACAATGTCCATAATTTGCTTGGGGCCTCTCTTCACTAACTCTCTTCACGTGAGGTTCAAGGTAGACCGTTGAGGGGTCAAATGATATAACACACAGTTCATCAGTAGAGTTGAGCGGACACCTGGATGTTCGGGTTCGAGAAGTTCGGCCGAACTTCCCGGAAATGTTCGGGTTCGGAATCCGAACCCGATCCGAACTTCGCCCCGAACCCCGTTGAAGTCAATGGGGACCCAAACTTTTCGGCACTAAAAAGGCTGTAAAACAGCCCAGGAAAGGGCTAGAGGGCTGCAAAAGGCAGCAACATGTAGGTAAATCCCCTGCAAACAAATGTGGATAGGGAAATGAATAAAAATAAAATAAATAAAAATTAACCAATATCAATTAGAGAGAGGGGTCCCATAGCAGATAATCTGGCTTCACGTCACCCACCACTGGAACAGTCCATTCTCAGATATTTAGGCCCCGGCACCCAGGCAGAGGAGAGAGGTCCCGTAACAGAGAATCTGACTTCATGTCAGCAGAGAATCAGTCTGCATGTCATAGCAGAGAATCAGGCTTCACGTCAGCCGACACTGTAACAGTCCATTGTCATATATTTAGGCCCCAGCACCCAGGCAGAGGAGAGAGATCCCGTAACAGAGAATCTGTCTTCATGTCAGCAGAGAATCAGTCTGCATGTCATAGCAGAGAATCAGGCTTCACGTCACCCAACATTGGAACAGTCCATTGGCATATATTTAGGCCCAGGCACCCAGGCAGAGGAGCGAGGTCCCGTAACAGAGAATCTATCTTCATGTCAGCAGAGAATCAGTCTGCATGTCATAGCAGAGAATCGGGCATCACGTCAGCCACCACTGCAACAGTCCATTGTCATATATTTAGGCCCAGCACCCAGGCAGAGGAGAGAGGTCCCGTAACAGAGAATCTGTCTTCATGTCAGCAGAGAATCAGTCTGCATGTCATAGCAGAGAATCAGGCTTCACGTCAGCCACCACTGCAACAGTCCATTGTCATATATTTAGGCCCAGCACCCAGGCAGAGGAGAGAGGTCCCGTAACAGAGAATCTGTCTTCATGTCAGCAGAGAATCAGTCTGCATGTCATAGCAGAGAATCAGGCTTCACGTCAGCCACCACTGCAACAGTCCATTGTCATATATTTAGGCCCAGCACCCAGGCAGAGGAGAGAAGTCCCGTAACAGAGAATCTGTCTTCATGTCAGCAGAGAATCAGTCTGCATGTCATAGCAGAGAATGAGGCCTCACGTCAGCCAACACTGCAACAGTCCATTGTCATATATTTAGGCCCCAGCACCCAGGCAGAGGAGAGAGGTCCCGTAACAGAGAATCTGGCTTCATGTCAGCAGAGAATCAGTCTGCATGTCATAGCAGAGAATCAGGCTTCACGTCACCCAACATTGGAACAGTCCATTGGCATATATTTAGGCCCAGGTACCCAGGCAGAGGAGAAAGGTCCCGTAACAGAGAATCTGTCTTCATGTCAGCAGAGAATCAGTCTGCATGTCATAGCAGAGAATCAGGCTTCACGTCACCCAACATTGGAACAGTCCATTGGCATATATTTAGGGCCAGGCAGAGGAGAGAGGTCCCGTAACAGAGAATCTGTCTTCATGTCAGCAGAGAATCAGTCTGCATGTCATAGCAGAGAATCAGGCTTCACGTCACCCAACATTGGAACAGTTCATTGGCATATATTTAGGCCCAGGCACCCAGGCAGAGGAGAGAGGTCCCGTAACAGAGTCTATCCACGTAAGGCCAGATTGCGTTGCGCCAAATGACAAATGATGTGTATTATCCTTGTTAGAATAGAGCACCAGTAGGTTTTTTCCAGTTCAATCAGCTGCATGTTGGCACTATCGACTGTCCTTTTTGCACACATCCCTGTGTGTAGTCTATGCCAGTCCTGCATGCACTGCTCATGAGCAGCAGAGTGCTCATGTTCGTTCAGGTATGAATGGATATTTTTCCACTTGTTAAACCCATCTTTGTATATTGTGATATCCCGTTTTCCAAATACGACGCAGCAGAAACAAAATACTTTATCTACTTTCTCAGAGTAAACCAGCCATGTACATAGAATTTTGTCTCAATTGCCTACTTGAATGGAATAATTTTCTTTTGTAAAACGTCTTGGAGTTGCTGATTTGTTCTGTGGAAAGACAATGTGTATAATTTGCTTGGGGCCTCTCTTCACTAACTCTCTTCACGTGAGGTTCAAGGTAGACCGTTGAGGGGTCAAATGATATAACACACAGTTCATCAGTAGAGTTGAGCGGACACCTGGATGTTCGGGTTCGAGAAGTTCGGCCGAACTTCCCGGAAATGTTCGGGTTCGGGATCCGAACCCGATCCGAATTTCGTCCCGAACCCCGTTGAAGTCAATGGGGACCGAAACTTTTCGGCACTAAAAAGGCTGTAAAACAGCCCAGGAAAGGGCTAGAGGGCTGCAAAAGGCAGCAACATGTAGGTAAATCCCCTGCAAACAAATGTGGATAGGGAAATTAATAAAAATAAAATAAATAAAAATTAACCAATATCAATTAGAGAGAATCAGTCTGCATGTCATAGCAGAGAATCAGGCTTCACGTCAGCCACCACTGCAACAGTCCATTGTCATATATTTAGGCCCAGCACCCCGGCAGAGGAGAGAGGTCCCGTAACAGAGAATCTGTCTTCATGTCAGCAGAGAATCAGTCTGCATGTCATAGCAGAGAATCAGGCTTCACGTCACCCAACATTAGAACAGTCCATTGGCATATATTTAGGCCCAGTCAGAGGAGAGAGGTCCCGTAAAAGAGAATCTGTCTTCATGTCAGCAGAGAATCAGTTTGCATGTCATAGCAGAGAATCAGGGTTCACGTCAGCCACCACTGCAACAGTCCATTGTCATATATTTAGGCCCAGCACACAGGCAGAGGAGAGAGGTCCCGTAACAGAGGATCTGTCGTCATATCAGCAGAGAATCAGTCTGCATGTCATAGCGGAGAATCAGGCTTCACGTCAGCCACCACTGCAACAGTCCATTGGCATATATTTAGGCCCAGGCACCCAGGCAGAGGAGAGAGGTCCCGTAACAGAGAATCTGTCTTCATGTAAGCAGAGAATCAGTTTGCATGTCATAGCAGAGAATCCGGCATCACGTCACCCAACATTGGAACAGTCCATTGGCATATATTTAGGCCCAGGCAGAGGAGAGAGGTCCCGTAACAGAGAATCTGTCTTCATGTCAGCAGAGAATCAGGCTTCACGTCAGCCACCACTGCAACAGTCCATTGTCATATATTTAGGCCCAGCATACAGGAAGAGGAGAGAGGTCCCGTAACAGAGAATCTGGCTTCATGTCAGCAGAGAATGAGTCTGCATGTCATAGCAGAGGATCAGGCTTCACGTCAGCCACCACTGCAACAGTCCATTGTCACATATTTAGGCCCAGCACCCAGACAGAGGAGAGAGGTCCCGTAACAGAGAATCTGTCTTCATGTCAGCAGAGAATCAGTCTGCATGTCATAGCAGAGAATCAGGCTTCACGTCAGCCACCACTGCAACAGTACTTTGTCATATATTTAGGCCCAGGCACCCAGGCAGAGGAGAGAGGTCCTGTAACAGAGAATCTGTCTTCATGTCAGCAGAGAATCAGTCTGCATGTCAAAGCAGAGAATCAGGCTTCACGACAGCCACTACTGCAACAGTCCATTGTCATATATTTAGGCCCAGCACCCAGGCAGAGGAGAGAGGTCCCGTAACAGAGAATCTGTCTTCATGACAGCAGAGAATCAGTCTGCATGTCATAGCAGAGAATCAGGCTTCACGTCAGCCACCACTGCAACAGTCCATTGTCATATATTTAGGCCCAGCACCCAGGCAGAGGAGAGAGGTCCTGTAACAGAGAATCTGTCTTCATGTCAGCAGAGAATCAGTCTGCATGTCATAGCAGAGAATCAGGCTTCACGTCAGCCACCACTGCAACAGTCCATTGTCATATATTTAGGCCCAGCACCCAGGCAGAGGAGAGAGGTCCTGTAACAGAGAATCCGTCTTCATGTCAGCAGAGAATCAGTCTGCATGTCATAGCAGAGAATCAGGCTTCACGTCAGCCGACACTGCAACAGTCCATTGTCATATATTTAGGCCCCAGCACCCAGGCAGAGGAGAGAGGTCCCGTAACAAAGAATCTGGCTTCATGTCAGCAGAGAATCAGTCTGCATGTCATAGCAGAGAATCAGGCTTCACGTCACCCAACATTGGAACAGTCCATTGGCATATAGTTAGGCCCAGGCAGAGGAGAGAGGTCCCGTAACAGAGAATCTGTCTTCATGTCAGCAGAGAATCAGTCTGCATGTCATAGCAGAGAATCAGGCTTCACGTCACCCAACATTGGAACAGTCCATTGTCATATATTTAGGCCCAGCACCCAGGCAGAGGAGAGAGGTCCCGTAACAGAGAATCTGTCTTCATGTCAGCAGAGAATCAGTCTGCATGTCATAGCAGAGAATCAGGCTTCACGTCACCCAACATTGGAACAGTCCATTGGCATATATTTAGGTCTAGGCAGAGGAGAGAGGTCCCGTAACAGAGAATCTGTCTTCATGTCAGCAGAGAATCAGTCTGCATGTCATAGCAGAGAATCAGGCTTCACGTCACCCAACATTGGAAGAGTCCATTGGCATATATTTAGGCCCAGGCAGAGGAGAGAGGTCCCGTAACAGAGAATCTGGCTTCATGTCAGCAGAGAATCAGTCTGCATGTCATAGCAGAGAATCAGGCTTTACGTCAGCCACCACTGCAACAGTCCATTTTCATATATTTAGGCCCAGCACCCAGGCAGAGGAGAGAGGTCCCGTAACAGAGAATCTGTCTTCATGTCAGCAGAGAATCAGTCTGCATGTCATAGCAGAGAATCAGGCTTCACGTCACCCAACATTGGAACAGTCCATTGGCATCTATTTAGGCCCAGGCACCCAGGCAGAGAAGAGAGGTCCTGTAACAGAAAATCTGTCTTCATGTCAGCAGAGAATCAGTCTGCATGTCATAGCAGAGAATCAGGCTTCACGTCACCCAACATTGGAACAGTTCATTGGCATATATTTAGGCCCAGGCAGAGGAGAGAGGTCCCGTAACAGAGAATCTGTCTTCATGTCAGCAGAGAATCAGTCTGCATGTCATAGCAGAGAATCAGGCTTCACGTCAGCCACCACTGCAACAGTCCATTGTCATATATTTAGGCCCAGCACACAGGCAGAGGAGAGAAGTCCTGTAACAGAGAATCTGTCTTCATGTCAGCAGAGAATCAGTCTGCATGTCATAGCAGAGAATCAGGCTTCACGTCACCCAACATTGGAACAGTCCATTGGCATATATTTAGGCCCAGGCACCCAGGCAGAGGAGAGAGGTCCCGTAACAGAGAATCTGTCTTCATGTCAGCAGAGAATCAGTCTGCATGTCATAGCAGAGAATCAGGCTTCACGTCAGCCACCACTGCAACAGTCCATTGTCATATATTTAGGCCCAGCACACAGGCAGAGGAGAGAGGTCCCGTAACAGAGAATCTGGCTTCATGTCAGCAGAGAATCAGTCTGCATGTCATAGCGGAGAATCAGGCTTCACGTCACCCAACATTGGAACAGTCCATTGGCATATATTTAGGCCCAGGCAGAGGAGACAGGTCCCGTAACAGAGAATCTGTCTTCATGTCAGCAGAGAATTAATCTGCATGTCATAGCAGAGAATCAGGCTTCTCGTCAGCCACCACTGCAACAGTCCATTGTCATATATTTAGGCCCAGCATACAGGAAGAGGAGAGAGGTCCCGTAACAGAGAATCTGGCTTCATGTCAGCAGAGAATGAGTCTGCATGTCATAGCAGAGGATCAGGCTTCACGTCAGCCACCACTGCAACAGTCCATTGTCACATATTTAGGCCCAGCACCCAGACAGAGGAGAGAGGTCCCGTAACAGAGAATCTGTCTTCATGTCAGCAGAGAATCAGTCTGCATGTCATAGCAGAGAATCAGGCTTCACGTCAGCCACCACTGCAACAGTCCTTTGTCATATATTTAGGCCCAGGCACCCAGGCAGAGGAGAGAGGTCCTGCAACAGAGAATCTGTCTTCATGTCAGCAGAGAATCAGTCTGCATGTCAAAGCAGAGAATCAGGCTTCACGACAGCCACTACTGCAACAGTCCATTGTCATATATTTAGGCCCAGCACCCAGGCAGAGGAGAGAGGTCCCGTAACAGAGAATCTGTCTTCATGACAGCAGAGAATCAGTCTGCATGTCATAGCAGAGAATCAGGCTTCACGTCAGCCACCACTGCAACAGTCCATTGTCATATATTTAGGCCCAGCACCCAGGCAGAGGAGAGAGGTCCTGTAACAGAGAATCTGTCTTCATGTCAGCAGAGAATCAGTCTGCATGTCATAGCAGAGAATCAGGCTTCACGTCAGCCGACACAGCAACAGTCCATTGTCATATATTTAGACCCCAGCACCCAGGCAGAGGAGAGAGGTCCCGTAACAAAGAATCTGGCTTCATGTCAGCAGAGAATCAGTCTGCATGTCATAGCAGAGAATCAGGCTTCACGTCACCCAACATTGGAACAGTCCATTGGCATATAGTTAGGCCAGCCCAGGCAGAGGAGAGAGGTCCCGTAACAGAGAATCTGTCTTCATGTCAGCAGAGAATCAGTCTGCATGTCATAGCAGAGAATCAGGCTTCACGTCACCCAACATTGGAACAGTCCATTGGCATATATTTAGGCCCAGCTCCCAGGCAGAGGAGAGAGGTCCCGTAACAGAGAATCTGTCTTCATGTCAGCAGAGAATCAGTCTGCATGTCATAGCAGAGAATCAGGCTTCACGTCAGCCACCACTGCAACAGTCCATTGTCATATATTTAGGCCCAGCACCCAGGCAGAGGAGAGAGGTCCCGTAACAGAGAATCTGTCTTCATGTCAGCAGAGAATCAGTCTGCATGTCATAGCAGAGAATCAGGCTTCACGTCACCCAACATTGGAACAGTCCATTGGCATATATTTAAGCCCAGGCACCCAGGCAGAGGAGAGAGGTCCCGTAACAGAGAATCTGTCTTCATGTCAGCAGAGAATCAGTCTGCATGTCATAGCAGAGAATCAGGCTTCACGTCAGCCACCACTGCAACAGTCCATTGTCATATATTTAGGCCCAGCACACAGGCAGAGGAGAGAGGTCCCGTAACAGAGAATCTGTCTTCATGTCAGCAGAGAATCAGTCTGCATGTCATAGCAGAGAATCAGGCTTCACGTCAGCCACCACTGCAACAGTCCATTGTCATATATTTAGGCCCAGCACCCAGGCAGAGGAGAGAGGTCCCGTAACAGAGAATCTGTCTTCATGTCAGCAGAGAATCAGTCTGCATGTCATAGCAGAGAATCAGGCTTCACGTCACCCAACATTGGAACAGTCCATTGGCATATATTTAGGCCCAGCACCCAGGCAGAGGAGAGAGGTCCCGTAACAGAGAATCTGTCTTCATGTCAGCAGAGAATCAGTCTGCATGTCATAGCAGAGAATCAGGCTTCACGTCACCCAACATTGGAACAGTCCATTGGCATATATTTAGGCCCAGGCACCCAGGCAGAGGAGAGAGGTCCCGTAACAGAGAATCTGTCTTCATGTCAGCAGAGAATCAGTCTGCATGTCATAGCAGAGAATCAGGCTTCACGTCAGCCACCACTGCAACAGTCCATTGTCATATATTTAGGCCCAGCACCCAGGCAGAGGAGAGAGGTCCCGTAACAGAGAATCTGGCTTCATGTCAGCAGAGAATCAGTCTGCATGTCATAGCAGAGAATCAGGCTTCACGTCACCCACCACTGGAACAGTCCATTGGCATATATTTAGGCCCAGGCAGAGGAGAGAGGTCCCGTAACAGAGAATCTGTCTTCATGTCAGCAGAGAATCAGTCTGCATGTCATAGCAGAGAATCAGGCTTCACGTCACCCAACATTGGAACAGTCCATTGGCATATATTTAGGCCCAGGCACCCAGGCAGAGGAGAGAGGTCCCGTAACAGAGAATCTGTCTTCATGTCAGCAGAGAATCAGTCTGCATGTCATAGCAGAGAATCAGGCTTCACGTCAGCCACCACTGCAACAGTCCATTGTCATATATTTAGGCCCAGCACACAGGCAGAGGAGAGAGGTCCCGTAACAGAGAATCTGTCTTCATGTCAGCAGAGAATCAGTCTGCATGTCATAGCAGAGAATCAGGCTTCACGTCAGCCACCACTGCAACAGTCCATTGTCATATATTTAGGCCCAGCACCCAGGCAGAGGAGAGAGGTCCCGTAACAGAGAATCTGGCTTCATGTCAGCAGAGAATCAGTCTGCATGTCATAGCAGAGAATCAGGCTTCACGTCACCCAACATTGGAACAGTCCATTGGCATATATTTAGGCCCAGCACCAAGGCAGAGGAGAGAGGTCCTGTAACAGAGAATCTGTCTTCATGTCAGCAGAGAATCAGTCTGCATGTCATAGCAGAGAATCAGGCTTCACGTCAGCCACACATTGCAACAGTCCATTGGCATATATTTAGGCCCAGCACCCAGGCAGAGGAGAGAGGTCCCGTAACAGAGAATCTGTCTTCATGTCAGCAGAGAATCAGTCTGCATGTCATAGCAGAGAATCAGGCTTCACGTCAGCCACCACTGCAACAGTCCATTGGCATATATTTAGGCCCAGCACCCAGGCAGAGGAGAGAGG
Organism: Bufo gargarizans; assembly: GCF_014858855.1. Classification (NCBI taxonomy): domain Eukaryota; kingdom Metazoa; phylum Chordata; class Amphibia; order Anura; family Bufonidae; genus Bufo; species Bufo gargarizans. Next base: position 62,262,074 of record NC_058090.1, read on the forward strand.
TCCCGTAACAGAGAATCTGGCTTCATGTCAGCAGAGAATCAGTCTGCATGTCATAGCAGAGAATCAGGCTTCACGTCAGCCACCACTGCAACAGTCCATTGGCATATATTTAGGCCCAGCACCCAGGCAGAGGAGAGAGGTCCCGTAACAGAGAATCTGGCTTCATGTCAGCAGAGAATCAGTCTGCATGTCATAGCAGAGAATCAGGCTTCACGTCAGCCACCACTGCAACAGTCCATTGGCATATATTTAGGCCCAGCACCCAGGCAGAGGAGAGAGGTCCCGTAACAGAGAATCTGTCTTCATGTCAGCAGAGAATCAGTCTGCATGTCATAGCAGAGAATCAGGCTTCACGTCAGCCACCACTGCAACAGTCCATTGGCATATATTTAGGCCCAGCACCCAGGCAGAGGAGAGAGGTCCCGTAACAGAGAATCTGTCTTCATGTCAGCAGAGAATCAGTCTGCATGTCATAGCAGAGAATCAGGCTTCACGTCACCCAACATTGGAACAGTCCATTGGCATATATTTAGGCCCAGGCACCCAGGCAGAGGAGAGAGGTCCCGTAACAGAGAATCTGTCTTCATGTCAGCAGAGAATCAGTCTGCATGTCATAGCAGAGAATCAGGCTTCACGTCAGCCACCACTGCAACAGTCCATTGTCATATATTTAGGCCCAGCACCCAGGCAGAGGAGAGAGGTCCCGTAACAGAGAATCTGTCTTCATGTCAGCAGAGAATCAGTCTGCATGTCATAGCAGAGAATCAGGCTTCACGTCAGCCACCACTGCAACAGTCCATTGGCATATATTTAGGCCCAGGCACCCAGGCAGAGGAGAGAGGTCCCGTAACAGAGAATCTGTCTTCATGTCAGCAGAGAATCAGTCTGCATGTCATAGCAGAGAATCAGGCTTCACGTCAGCCACCACTGCAACAGTCCATTGTCATATATTTAGGCCCAGCACCCAGGCAGAGGAGAGAGGTCCCGTAACAGAGAATCTGGCTTCATGTCAGCAGAGAATCAGTCTGCATGTCATAGCAGAGAATCAGGCTTCACGTCACCCAACATTGGAACAGTCCATTGGCATATATTTAGGCCCAGCACCCAGGCAGAGGAGAGAGGTCCCGTAACAGAGAATCTGTCTTCATGTCAGCAGAGAATCAGTCTGCATGTCATAGCAGAGAATCAGGCTTCACGTCAGCCACCACTGCAACAGTCCATTGTCATATATTTAGGCCCAGCACACAGGCAGAGGAGAGAGGTCCCGTAACAGAGAATCTGTCTTCATGTCAGCAGAGAATCAGTCTGCATGTCATAGCAGAGAATCAGGCTTCACGTCAGCCACCACTGCAACAGTCCATTGGCATATATTTAGGCCCAGGCACCCAGGCAGAGGAGAGAGGTCCCGTAACAGAGAATCTGTCTTCATGTCAGCAGAGAATCAGTCTGCATGTCATAGCAGAGAATCAGGCTTCACGTCACCCAACATTGGAACAGTCCATTGGCATATATTTAGGCCCAGCACCCAGGCAGAGGAGAGAGGTCCCGTAACAGAGAATCTGTCTTCATGTCAGCAGAGAATCAGTCTGCATGTCATAGCAGAGAATCAGGCTTCACGTCACCCAACATTGGAACAGTCCATTGGCATATATTTAGGCCCAGCACCCAGGCAGAGGAGAGAGGTCCCGTAACAGAGAATCTGTCTTCATGTCAGCAGAGAATCAGTCTGCATGTCATAGCAGAGAATCAGGCTTCACGTCAGCCACCACTGCAACAGTCCATTGTCATATATTTAGGCCCAGCACACAGGCAGAGGAGAGAGGTCCCGTAACAGAGAATCTGTCTTCATGTCAGCAGAGAATCAGTCTGCATGTCATAGCAGAGAATCAGGCTTCACGTCAGCCACCACTGCAACAGTCCATTGTCATATATTTAGGCCCAGCACCCAGGCAGAGGAGAGAGGTCCCGTAACAGAGAATCTGGCTTCATGTCAGCAGAGAATCAGTCTGCATGTCATAGCAGAGAATCAGGCTTCACGTCAGCCACCACTGCAACAGTCCATTGTCATATATTTAGGCCCAGCACCCAGGCAGAGGAGAGAGGTCCCGTAACAGAGAATCTGTCTTCATGTCAGCAGAGAATCAGTCTGCATGTCATAGCAGAGAATCAGGCTTCACGTCAGCCACCACTGCAACAGTCCATTGTCATATATTTAGGCCCAGGCACCCAGGCAGAGGAGAGAGGTCCCGTAACAGAGAATCTGTCTTCATGTCAGCAGAGAATCAGTCTGCATGTCATAGCAGAGAATCAGGCTTCACGTCAGCCACCACTGCAACAGTCCATTGTCATATATTTAGGCCCAGCACCCAGGCAGAGGAGAGAGGTCCCGTAACAGAGAATCTGTCTTCATGTCAGCAGAGAATCAGTCTGCATGTCATAGCAGAGAATCAGGCTTCACGTCAGCCACCACTGCAACAGTCCATTGTCATATATTTAGGCCCAGCACCCAGGCAGAGGAGAGAGGTCCCGTAACAGAGAATCTGTCTTCATGTCAGCAGAGAATCAGTCTGCATGTCATAGCAGAGAATCAGGCTTCACGTCAGCCACCACTGCAACAGTCCATTGTCATATATTTAGGCCCAGCACCCAGGCAGAGGAGAGAGGTCCCGTAACAGAGAATCTGGCTTCATGTCAGCAGAGAATCAGTCTGCATGTCATAGCAGAGAATCAGGCTTCACGTCAGCCCAACATTGCAACAGTCCATTGGCATATATTTAGGCCCAGCACCCAGGCAGAGGAGAGAGGTCCCGTAACAGAGAATCTGTCTTCATGTCAGCAGAGAATCAGTCTGCATGTCATAGCAGAGAATCAGGCTTCACGTCACCCAACATTGGAACAGTCCATTGGCATATATTTAGGCCCAGCACCCAGGCAGAGGAGAGAGGTCCCGTAACAGAGAATCTGTCTTCATGTCAGCAGAGAATCAGTCTGCATGTCATAGCAGAGAATCAGGCTTCACGTCAGCCACCACTGCAACAGTCCATTGTCATATATTTAGGCCCAGCACCCAGGCAGAGGAGAGAGGTCCCGTAACAGAGAATCTGTCTTCATGTCAGCAGAGAATCAGTCTGCATGTCATAGCAGAGAATCAGGCTTCACGTCACCCAACATTGGAACAGTCCATTGGCATATATTTAGGCCCAGGCACCCAGGCAGAGGAGAGAGGTCCCGTAACAGAGAATCTGTCTTCATGTCAGCAGAGAATCAGTCTGCATGTCATAGCAGAGAATCAGGCTTCACGTCAGCCACCACTGCAACAGTCCATTGTCATATATTTAGGCCCAGCACACAGGCAGAGGAGAGAGGTCCCGTAACAGAGAATCTGTCTTCATGTCAGCAGAGAATCAGTCTGCATGTCATAGCAGAGAATCAGGCTTCACGTCAGCCACCACTGCAACAGTCCATTGTCATATATTTAGGCCCAGCACCCAGGCAGAGGAGAGAGGTCCCGTAACAGAGAATCTGTCTTCATGTCAGCAGAGAATCAGTCTGCATGTCATAGCAGAGAATCAGGCTTCACGTCAGCCACCACTGCAACAGTCCATTGTCATATATTTAGGCCCAGCACCCAGGCAGAGGAGAGAGGTCCCGTAACAGAGAATCTGGCTTCATGTCAGCAGAGAATCAGTCTGCATGTCATAGCAGAGAATCAGGCTTCACGTCACCCAACATTGGAACAGTCCATTGGCATATATTTAGGCCCAGCACCCAGGCAGAGGAGAGAGGTCCCGTAACAGAGAATCTGTCTTCATGTCAGCAGAGAATCAGTCTGCATGTCATAGCAGAGAATCAGGCTTCACGTCAGCCACCACTGGAACAGTCCATTGTCATATATTTAGGCCCAGCACCCAGGCAGAGGAGAGAGGTCCCGTAACAGAGAATCTGGCTTCATGTCAGCAGAGAATCAGTCTGCATGTCATAGCAGAGAATCAGGCTTCACGTCAGCCCAACATTGGAACAGTCCATTGGCATATATTTAGGCCCAGCACCCAGGCAGAGGAGAGAGGTCCCGTAACAGAGAATCTGTCTTCATGTCAGCAGAGAATCAGTCTGCATGTCATAGCAGAGAATCAGGCTTCACGTCAGCCACCACTGGCAACAGTCCATTGGCATATATTTAGGCCCAGCACCCAGGCAGAGGAGAGAGGTCCCGTAACAGAGAATCTGGCTTCATGTCAGCAGAGAATCAGTCTGCATGTCATAGCAGAGAATCAGGCTTCACGTCAGCCACCACTGCAACAGTCCATTGTCATATATTTAGGCCCAGCACCCAGGCAGAGGAGAGACGTCCCGTAACAGAGAATCTGGCTTCATGTCAGCAGAGAATCAGTCTGCATGTCATAGCAGAGATTCAGGCTTCACGTCAGCCCAACATTGCAACAGTCCATTGGCATATATTTAGGCCCAGGCACCCAGGCAGAGGAGAGAGGTCCCGTAACAGAGAATCTGTCTTCATGTCAGCAGAGAATCAGTCTGCATGTCATAGCAGAGAATCAGGCTTCACGTCAGCCACCACTGCAACAGTCCATTGTCATATATTTAGGCCCAGCACCCAGGCAGAGGAGAGAGGTCCCGTAACAGAGAATCTGTCTTCATGTCAGCAGAGAATCAGTCTGCATGTCATAGCAGAGAATCAGGCTTCACGTCAGCCACCACTGCAACAGTCCATTGGCATATATTTAGGCCCAGCACCCAGGCAGAGGAGAGAGGTCCCGTAACAGAGAATCTGTCTTCATGTCAGCAGAGAATCAGTCTGCATGTCATAGCAGAGAATCAGGCTTCACGTCAGCCACCACTGCAACAGTCCATTGTCATATATTTAGGCCCAGCACCCAGGCAGAGGAGAGAGGTCCCGTAACAGAGAATCTGGCTTCATGTCAGCAGAGAATCAGTCTGCATGTCATAGCAGAGAATCAGGCTTCACGTCAGCCACCACTGCAACAGTCCATTGGCATATATTTAGGCCCAGCACCCAGGCAGAGGAGAGAGGTCCCGTAACAGAGAATCTGTCTTCATGTCAGCAGAGAATCAGTCTGCATGTCATAGCAGAGAATCAGGCTTCACGTCAGCCACCACTGCAACAGTCCATTGTCATATATTTAGGCCCAGCACCCAGGCAGAGGAGAGAGGTCCCGTAACAGAGAATCTGGCTTCATGTCAGCAGAGAATCAGTCTGCATGTCATAGCAGAGAATCAGGCTTCACGTCAGCCACCACTGCAACAGTCCATTGTCATATATTTAGGCCCAGCACCCAGGCAGAGGAGAGAGGTCCCGTAACAGAGAATCTGTCTTCATGTCAGCAGAGAATCAGTCTGCATGTCATAGCAGAGAATCAGGCTTCACGTCAGCCACCACTGCAACAGTCCATTGTCATATATTTAGGCCCAGGCACCCAGGCAGAGGAGAGAGGTCCCGTAACAGAGAATCTGTCTTCATGTCAGCAGAGAATCAGTCTGCATGTCATAGCAGAGAATCAGGCTTCACGTCAGCCACCACTGCAACAGTCCATTGTCATATATTTAGGCCCAGCACCCAGGCAGAGGAGAGAGGTCCCGTAACAGAGAATCTGTCTTCATGTCAGCAGAGAATCAGTCTGCATGTCATAGCAGAGAATCAGGCTTCACGTCAGCCACCACTGCAACAGTCCATTGTCATATATTTAGGCCCAGCACCCAGGCAGAGGAGAGAGGTCCCGTAACAGAGAATCTGTCTTCATGTCAGCAGAGAATCAGTCTGCATGTCATAGCAGAGAATCAGGCTTCACGTCAGCCACCACTGCAACAGTCCATTGTCATATATTTAGGCCCAGCACCCAGGCAGAGGAGAGAGGTCCCGTAACAGAGAATCTGGCTTCATGTCAGCAGAGAATCAGTCTGCATGTCATAGCAGAGAATCAGGCTTCACGTCAGCCACCACTTGCAACAGTCCATTGGCATATATTTAGGCCCAGCACCCAGGCAGAGGAGAGAGGTCCCGTAACAGAGAATCTGGCTTCATGTCAGCAGAGAATCAGTCTGCATGTCATAGCAGAGAATCAGGCTTCACGTCAGCCACCACTGCAACAGTCCATTGGCATATATTTAGGCCCAGCACCCAGGCAGAGGAGAGAGGTCCCGTAACAGAGAATCTGTCTTCATGTCAGCAGAGAATCAGTCTGCATGTCATAGCAGAGAATCAGGCTTCACGTCAGCCACCACTGCAACAGTCCATTGTCATATATTTAGGCCCAGCACCCAGGCAGAGGAGAGAGGTCCCGTAACAGAGAATCTGTCTTCATGTCAGCAGAGAATCAGTCTGCATGTCATAGCAGAGAATCAGGCTTCACGTCAGCCACCACTTGCAACAGTCCATTGTCATATATTTAGGCCCAGCACCCAGGCAGAGGAGAGAGGTCCCGTAACAGAGAATCTGTCTTCATGTCAGCAGAGAATCAGTCTGCATGTCATAGCAGAGAATCAGGCTTCACGTCAGCCACCACTGCAACAGTCCATTGTCATATATTTAGGCCCAGCACCCAGGCAGAGGAGAGAGGTCCCGTAACAGAGAATCTGTCTTCATGTCAGCAGAGAATCAGTCTGCATGTCATAGCAGAGAATCAGGCTTCACGTCAGCCACCACTGCAACAGTCCATTGTCATATATTTAGGCCCAGCACCCAGGCAGAGGAGAGAGGTCCCGTAACAGAGAATCTGTCTTCATGTCAGCAGAGAATCAGTCTGCATGTCATAGCAGAGAATCAGGCTTCACGTCAGCCACCACTGCAACAGTCCATTGTCATATATTTAGGCCCAGCACCCAGGCAGAGGAGAGAGGTCCCGTAACAGAGAATCTGTCTTCATGTCAGCAGAGAATCAGTCTGCATGTCATAGCAGAGAATCAGGCTTCACGTCAGCCACCACTGCAACAGTCCATTGGCATATATTTAGGCCCAGCACCCAGGCAGAGGAGAGAGGTCCCGTAACAGAGAATCTGGCTTCATGTCAGCAGAGAATCAGTCTGCATGTCATAGCAGAGAATCAGGCTTCACGTCAGCCACCACTGCAACAGTCCATTGTCATATATTTAGGCCCAGCACCCAGGCAGAGGAGAGAGGTCCCGTAACAGAGAATCTGGCTTCATGTCAGCAGAGAATCAGTCTGCATGTCATAGCAGAGAATCAGGCTTCACGTCAGCCACCACTGCAACAGTCCATTGTCATATATTTAGGCCCAGCACCCAGGCAGAGGAGAGAGGTCCCGTAACAGAGAATCTGTCTTCATGTCAGCAGAGAATCAGTCTGCATGTCATAGCAGAGAATCAGGCTTCACGTCAGCCACCACTGCAACAGTCCATTGTCATATATTTAGGCCCAGCACCCAGGCAGAGGAGAGAGGTCCCGTAACAGAGAATCTGTCTTCATGTCAGCAGAGAATCAGTCTGCATGTCATAGCAGAGAATCAGGCTTCACGTCAGCCACCACTGCAACAGTCCATTGTCATATATTTAGGCCCAGCACCCAGGCAGAGGAGAGAGGTCCCGTAACAGAGAATCTGTCTTCATGTCAGCAGAGAATCAGTCTGCATGTCATAGCAGAGAATCAGGCTTCACGTCAGCCACCACTGCAACAGTCCATTGTCATATATTTAGGCCCAGCACCCAGGCAGAGGAGAGAGGTCCCGTAACAGAGAATCTGGCTTCATGTCAGCAGAGAATCAGTCTGCATGTCATAGCAGAGAATCAGGCTTCACGTCAGCCACCACTGCAACAGTCCATTGTCATATATTTAGGCCCAGCACCCAGGCAGAGGAGAGAGGTCCCGTAACAGAGAATCTGGCTTCATGTCAGCAGAGAATCAGTCTGCATGTCATAGCAGAGAATCAGGCTTCACGTCAGCCACCACTGCAACAGTCCATTGTCATATATTTAGGCCCAGCACCCAGGCAGAGGAGAGAGGTCCCGTAACAGAGAATCTGTCTTCATGTCAGCAGAGAATCAGTCTGCATGTCATAGCAGAGAATCAGGCTTCACGTCAGCCACCACTGCAACAGTCCATTGTCATATATTTAGGCCCAGCACCCAGGCAGAGGAGAGAGGTCCCGTAACAGAGAATCTGGCTTCATGTCAGCAGAGAATCAGTCTGCATGTCATAGCAGAGAATCAGGCTTCACGTCAGCCACCACTGCAACAGTCCATTGTCATATATTTAGGCCCAGCACCCAGGCAGAGGAGAGAGGTCCCGTAACAGAGAATCTGTCTTCATGTCAGCAGAGAATCAGTCTGCATGTCATAGCAGAGAATCAGGCTTCACGTCAGCCACCACTGCAACAGTCCATTGGCATATATTTAGGCCCAGCACCCAGGCAGAGGAGAGAGGTCCCGTAACAGAGAATCTGTCTTCATGTCAGCAGAGAATCAGTCTGCATGTCATAGCAGAGAATCAGGCTTCACGTCAGCCACCACTTGCAACAGTCCATTGGCATATATTTAGGCCCAGCACCCAGGCAGAGGAGAGAGGTCCCGTAACAGAGAATCTGTCTTCATGTCAGCAGAGAATCAGTCTGCATGTCATAGCAGAGAATCAGGCTTCACGTCAGCCACCACTGGAACAGTCCATTGGCATATATTTAGGCCCAGCACCCAGGCAGAGGAGAGAGGTCCCGTAACAGAGAATCTGTCTTCATGTCAGCAGAGAATCAGTCTGCATGTCATAGCAGAGAATCAGGCTTCACGTCAGCCACCACTGCAACAGTCCATTGTCATATATTTAGGCCCAGCACCCAGGCAGAGGAGAGAGGTCCCGTAACAGAGAATCTGTCTTCATGTCAGCAGAGAATCAGTCTGCATGTCATAGCAGAGAATCAGGCTTCACGTCAGCCCAACATTGCAACAGTCCATTGGCATATATTTAGGCCCAGCACCCAGGCAGAGGAGAGAGGTCCCGTAACAGAGAATCTGTCTTCATGTCAGCAGAGAATCAGTCTGCATGTCATAGCAGAGAATCAGGCTTCACGTCAGCCACCACTGCAACAGTCCATTGTCATATATTTAGGCCCAGCACCCAGGCAGAGGAGAGAGGTCCCGTAACAGAGAATCTGGCTTCATGTCAGCAGAGAATCAGTCTGCATGTCATAGCAGAGAATCAGGCTTCACGTCACCCACCACTTGCAACAGTCCATTGTCATATATTTAGGCCCAGCACCCAGGCAGAGGAGAGAGGTCCCGTAACAGAGAATCTGGCTTCATGTCAGCAGAGAATCAGTCTGCATGTCATAGCAGAGAATCAGGCTTCACGTCAGCCACCACTGCAACAGTCCATTGTCATATATTTAGGCCCAGGCACCCAGGCAGAGGAGAGAGGTCCCGTAACAGAGAATCTGTCTTCATGTCAGCAGAGAATCAGTCTGCATGTCATAGCAGAGAATCAGGCTTCACGTCAGCCACCACTGCAACAGTCCATTGTCATATATTTAGGCCCAGCACCCAGGCAGAGGAGAGAGGTCCCGTAACAGAGAATCTGGCTTCATGTCAGCAGAGAATCAGTCTGCATGTCATAGCAGAGAATCAGGCTTCACGTCAGCCACCACTGCAACAGTCCATTGTCATATATTTAGGCCCAGCACCCAGGCAGAGGAGAGAGGTCCCGTAACAGAGAATCTGGCTTCATGTCAGCAGAGAATCAGTCTGCATGTCATAGCAGAGAATCAGGCTTCACGTCACCCAACATTGGAACAGTCTATTGGAATATATTTAGGCCCAGGCAGAGTTGAGAGGTCCCGTAACAGAGAATCTGTCTTCATGTCAGCAGAGAATCAGTTTGCATGTCATAGCAGAGAATCAGGCTTCACGTCACCCAACATTGGAACAGTCCATTGGCATATATTTAGGCCCAGGCAGAGGAGAGAGGTCCCGTAACAGAGAATCTGTCTTAATGTCAGCAGAGAATCAGTCTGCATGTGATAGCAGAGAATCAGGCTTCACGTCAGCCACAGAGGAGAAGTTCATTCAACTTTGGGTAGCCTCGCAATATAATGGTAAAATAAAAATAAAAATACGATTGAATGAGGAAGTGCCCTGGATTACAATAATATATGGTTAAGGGGAGGTAGTTAATGTCTAATCTGCACAAGGGATGGACAGGTCCTGTGGGGTCCATGCCTGGTTCATTTTTATGAACATCAGCTTGTCCACATTGGCTGTAGACAGTCGGCTGCGTTTCTCTGGCTTCATGTCAGCAGAGAATCTGGCTTCATGTCAGCAGAGAATCAGTCTGCATGTCATAGCAGAAAATCAGGCTTCACGTCACCCAACATTGGAACAGTCCATTGGCATATATTTAGGCCTAGGCACACAGGCAGAGGTCCCGTAACAGAGAATCTGTCTTCATGTCAGCAGAGAATCAGGCTTCACGTCACCCAACATTGGAACAGTCCATTGGCATATATTTAAGCCCAGGCAGAGGAGAGAGGTCCCGTAACCGAGAATCTGTCTTCATGTCAGCAGAGAATCAGTCTGCATGTCATAGCAGAGAATCAGGCTTCACGTTAGTTACAGAGGAGAAGTTCATTCAACTTTGGGTAGCCTCGCAACATAATGGTAAAATGAAAATAAAAATAGGATTGAATGAGGAAGTGCCCTGGAGTACAATAATATATGGTTAAGGGGAGGTAGTTAATGTCTAATCTGCACAAGGGATCGACAGGTCCTGTGGGATCCATGCCTGGTTCATTTTTATGAACGTCAGCTTGTCCACATTGGCTGTAGACAGGCGGCTGCGTTTGTCTGTAATGACGCCCCCTGCCGTGCTGAATACACGTTCAGACAAAACGCTGGCCGCCGGGCAGGCCAGCACCTCCAAGGCATAAAAGGCTAGCTCTGGCCACGTGGACAATTTAGAGACCCAGAAGTTGAATGGGGCCGAACCATCAGTCAGTACGTGGAGGGGTGTGCACACGTACTGTTCCACCATGTTAGTGAAATGTTGCCTCCTGCTAACACGTTGCGTATCAGGTGGTGGTGCAGTTAGCTGTGGCGTGTTGACAAAACTTTTCCACATCTCTGCCATGCTAACCCTGCCCTCAGAGGAGCTGGCCGTGACACAGCTGCCTTGGCGACCTCTTGCTCCTCCTCTGCCTTGGCCTTGGGCTTCCACTTGTTCCCCTGTGACATTTGGGAATGCTCTCAGTAGCGCGTCTACCAACGTGCGCTTGTACTCGCGCATCTTCCTATCACGCTCCAGTGCAGGAAGTAAGGTGGGCACATTGTCTTTGTACCGTGGATCCAGCAGGGTGGCAACCCAGTAGTCCGCACACGTTAAAATGTGGGCAACTCTGCTGTCGTTGCGCAGGCACTGCAGCATGTAGTCGCTCATGTGTGCCAGGCTGCCCAGGGGTAAGGACAAGCTGTCCTCTGTGGGAGGCGTATCGTCATCGTCCTGCCTTTCCCCCCAGCCACGCACCAGTGATGGGCCCGAGCTGCGTTGGGTGCCACCCCGCTGTGACCATGCTTCATCCTCATCCTCCTCCACCTCCTCATCCTCCTCCTCGTCCTCCAGTAGTGGGCCCTGGCTGGCCACATTTGTACCTGGCCTCTGCTGTTGCAAAAAACCTCCCTCTGAGTCACTTCGAAGAGACTGGCCTGAAAGTGCTAAAAATGACCCCTCTTCCTCCTCCTCCTCCTCCTGGGCCACCTCCTCTTCCATCATCGCCCTAAGTGTTTTCTCAAGGAGACATAGAAGTGGTATTGTAACGCTGATAACGGCGTCATCGCCACTGGCCATGTTGGTGGAGTACTCGAAACAGCGCAACAGGGCACACAGGTCTCGCATGGAGGCCCAGTCATTGGTGGTGAAGTGGTGCTGTTCCGTAGTGCGACTGACCCGTGCGTGCTGCAGCTGAAACTCCACTATGGCCTGCTGCTGCTCGCACAGTCTGTCCAGCATGTGCAAGGTGGAGTTCCACCTGGTGGGCACGTCGCATATGAGGCGGTGAGCGGGAAGGCCGAAGTTACGCTGTAGCGCAGACAGGCGAGCAGCGGCAGGATGTGAACGCCGGAAGCGCGAACAGACGGCCCGCACTTTATGCAGCAGCTCTGACATGTCGGGGTAGTTGTGAATGAACTTCTGCACCACCAAATTCAGCACATGCGCCAAGCAAGGGATGTGCGTCAAACCGGCTAGTCCCAGAGCTGCAACGAGATTTCGCCCATTATCGCACACCACCAGGTCGGGCTTGAGGCTCACCGGCAGCAACCACTCGTCGTCGGTCTGTTGTTCTATACCACGCCACAACTCCTGTGCGGTGTGGGGCCTGTCCCCCAAACATATAAAGTTTCAGAATGGCCTGCTGACGTTTACCCCGGGCTGTGCTGAAGTTGGTGGTGAAGGTGTGTGGCTGACTGGATGAGCAGGTGGAAGAAGAGGAGGAGGAAGCTGAGTAGGAGGAGGTGGCAACAGGAGGCAAAGAATGTTGCCCTGCGATCCTTGGCGGCGGAAGGACGTGCGCCAAACAGCTCTCCGCCTGGGGCCCAGCTGCCACTACATTTACCCAGTGTGCAGTTAGGGAGATATAGCGTCCCTGGCCGTGCTTACTGGTCCACGTATCTGTGGTTAGGTGGACCTTGCTACAGATGGCGTTGCGCAGTGCACACTTTATTTTATCGGATACTTGGTTGTGCAGGGAAGGCACGGCTCTCTTGGAGAAGTAGTGGCGGCTGGGAACAACATACTGTGGGACAGCAAGCGACATGAGCTGTTTGAAGCTGTCTGTGTCCACCAGCCTAAATGACAGCATTTCATAGGCCAGTAGTTTAGAAATGCTGGCATTCAGGGCCAGGGATCGAGGGTGGCTAGGTGGGAATTTACGCTTTCTCTCAAATGTTTGTGAGATGGAGAGCTGAACGCTGCCGTGTGACATGGTTGCAATGCTTGGTGACGGAGGTGGTGGTGGTGTTGCTGGTACATCCCCTGTTTGCTGGGCGGCAGGTGCCAACGTTCCTCCAGAGGCGGAGGAAGAGGCCGAGGCGGCAGCAGCAGAAGAGGCCGAGGTGGCAGCAGCAGAAGAGGTAGCAGGGGGAGCCTGAGTGACTTCCTTGTTTTTAAGGTGTTTACTCCACTGCAGTTCATGCTTTGCATGCAGGTGCCTGGTCATGCAGGTTGTGCTAAGGTTCAGAACGTTAATGTCTCGCTTCAGGCTCTGATGGCACAGCGTGCAAACCACTCGGGTCTTGTCGTCAGCACATTGTTTGAAGAAGTGCCATGCCAGGGAACTCCTTGAAGCTGCCTTTGGGGTGCTCGGTCCCAGATGGCGGCGGTCAGTAGCAGGCGGAGTCTCTTGGCGGCGGGTGTTCTGCTTTTGCCCACTGCTCCCTCTTTTGCTACGCTGTTGGCTCGGTCTCACCACTGCCTCTTCCTCCGAACTGTGAAAGTCAGTGGCACGACCTTCATTCCATGTGGGGTCTAGGACCTCATCGTCCCCTGCATCGTCTTCCACCCAGTCTTGATCCCTGACCTCCTGTTCAGTCTGCACACTGCAGAAAGACGCAGCAGTTGGCACCTGTGTTTCGTCATCATCAGAGACGTGCTGAGGTGGTATTCCCATGTCCTCATCATCAGGAAACATAAGTGGTTGTGCGTCAGTGCATTCTATGTCTTCCACCGCTGGGGAAGGGCTAGGTGGATGCCCTTGGGAAACCCTGCCAGCGGAGTCTTCAAACAGCATAAGAGACTGCTGCATAACTTGAGGTTCAGACAGTTTCCCTGGTATGCATGGGGGTGATGTGACAGACTGATAGGCTTGGTTTTCAGGCGCCATCTGTGCGCTTTCTGCAGAAGACTGGGTGGGAGAAAATGTGAACATGCTGGATCCACTGTCGGCCACCCAATTGACTAATGCCTGTACCTGCTCAGGCCTTACCATCCTTAGAACGGCATTGTGGCGGCTACTGGGACCTGAGGTAGTTGGTACACTAGGACGTGTGGATGTGGCAGAACGGCCATGTCCTCTCCCAGCACCAGAGGGTCCACTAACACCACCACGACCATGTCCACGTCCTCGTCCCTTACTAGATGTTTTCCTCATTGTTATCGTTCACCACAACAACAAAAATATTATTTGGCTCAATGTATTGAATTCAAATTCAGGCCTTTTTTTACAGACACCTAACACTATCTGGCTATCTATTTAGGTACCGTATTACACTAATACAGGCACAGCAGTAACCACAGATTTAGCTGAATATAAATTTGAGGCCTAGTATTTAGGCGCTGGGTGACAGGTATACGTTTACGGACAGAATTCGACTTGGAAATGCACAGTAGCGTGTGTGTGTGAAGTTATTCAGAATGACCCTATCTGCACCTTGAATCTTATATACCCTTTTAGGGATAGATTTAGAGTAGCTCTGATACAGCAGAAACCACTAAATTAGGAAATTGCTAAATTGGGAATTGTATTTCAACCCAGAACAAAAAATGTGCTTTGACGGACACTAAATAACTTGACCAGCCACAGCAGTACAGCAGTAACGACAGATTTAACTGGATATAAATTTGAGGCCTAGTATTTAGGCGCTGGGTGACAGGTATACGTTTACGGACAGAATTCGACTTGGAAATGCACAGTAGCGTGTGTGTGTGAAGTTATTCAGAATGACCCTATGTGCACCTTGAATCTTATATACACTTTTAGGGATAGATTTAAAGTAGCTCTGATACAGCAGAAACCACTAAATTAGGAAATTGCTAAATTGGGAATTGTATTTCAACCCAGAACAAAAACTGTGCTTTGACGGACACTAAATAACTTGCCCAGCCACAGAAATAACCACAGATTTAGCTGACTATAAATTTGAGGCCTAGTATTTAGGCGCTGGGTGACAGGTATAGGTTTACTGACAGAATTAGACTTGGAAATGCATAGTAGCGTGTGTGTGAAGTTATTCAGAATGACTCTATGTGCACCTTGAATCTTATATACCCTTTTAGGGATAGATTTAAAATAGCTCTGATACAGCAGAAACTACTAAATTAGAAAATTGCTAAATTGGGAATTGTATTTCAACCCAGAACAAAAAATGTGCTTTGACGGACACTAAATAACTTGACCAGCCACAGCAGTAACGACAGATTTAGCTGGATATAAATTTGAGGCCTAGTATTTAGGCGCTGGGTGACAGGTATAGGTTTACTGACAGAATTAGACTTGGAAATGCACAGTAGTGTGTGTGTGAAGTTATTCAGAATGACCCTATGTGCACCTTGAATCTTATATACCCTTTTAGGGATAGATTTAAAATAGCTCTGATACAGCAGAAACCACTAAATTAAGAAATTGCTAAATTGGGAATTGTATTTCAACCCAGAACAAAAAATGTGCTTTGACGGACACTAAATAACTTGACCAGCCACAGCAGTAACGACAGATTTAGCTGGATATAAATTTGAGGCCTAGTATTTAGGCGCTGGGTGACAGGTATAGGTTTACTGACAGAATTAGACTTGGAAATGCACAGTAGCGTGTGTGTGAAGTTATTCAGAATGACCCTATGTGCAACTTGAATCTGATATACCCTTTTAGGGATAGATTTAAAATAGCTCTGATGCAGCAGAAAACACTAAATTAGGAAATTGCTAAATTGGGAATTTTATTTCAACCCAGAACAAAAACTGTGCTTTGATGGACACTAAAGAACTTGACCAGCCACAACAGTACAGCAGTAACGACAGATTTAGCTGGATATAAATTTGAGGCCTTGTATTTAGGCGCTGGGTGACAGGTATAGGTTTACTGACAGAATTAGACTGTGATATGGCCAAAAAATAACCACACTATTGATGGTTAAATGCACTTGGTGTGACAGCTTGACCAACCACACTATTGAGGGTTAAATGCACTTGGTGACAGGCTCAGCTTGCCCCTGATGTAGTATATGGCCAAAAAATAACCAGACTATTGCTGGTTAAATGCACTTGGTGTGACAGCTTCACCCTGATGTAGGATTTAGCCAAAAAACAACCACACCATTGAGGGTTAAATGCACTTGGTGACAGGCTCAGCTTGCCCCTGATGTAGTATATGGCCAAAAAATAAACAGACTATTGCTGGTTAAATGCACTTGGTGTGACAGCTTCACCCTGATGTAGGATTTAGCCAAAAAACAACCAAACCATTGAGGGTTAAATGCACTTGGTGACAGGCTCAGCTTGCCCCTGATGTAGTATATGGCCAAAAAATAACCAGACTATTGCTGGTTAAATGCACTTGGTGTGACAGCTTCACCCTGATGTAGGATTTAGCCAAAAAACAACCACACCATTGAGGGTTAAATGCACTTGGTGGCAGCTTGTGCTGGCACACCACAAGACACAAAATGGCCGCCGATCACCCCAGAAAAAAGTGACTGAAAAACTGGGCAGCCTAAAAACAGTGAGCAATTCAATAGCAGCAGTTCAATCATCCACAGCTGCAGATCGATCTCTGAACTAAGTCCTTTGGAGGAGTTAATCATTGCCTAATCTCGCCCTAACGTGGCAGCTGCAACCTCTCCCTATGCTGATCAGAGCAGAGTGACGGGTGGCGCTATGTGACTCCAGCTTAAATAGAGGCTGGGTCACATGGTGCTCGGGCCAATCACAGCCATGCCAATAGTAGGCATGGCTGTGACGGCCTCTTGGGGCAAGTAGTATGACGCTTGTTGATTGGCTGCTTTGCAGCCTTTCAAAAAGTGCCAAGAAAGCGACGAACACCGAACCCGAACCCAGACTTTTACGAAAATGTCTTGGTGGTTGAGGTGCCCTTGATGTTAAGGGTGCTTAGGGTACTTGTTGCGGCTGAGTACTTTGATGGTTTTTGTCGTGACGCCAGTACCGTTAATGGTGGTACAACCATAGGTAGTAATAATGAGGTAGACAGTGGTAAGATGCAACTCACAACTTTTACTTTAGAGGTCTTTCAGTTGCAGTAGTACAATTATGCAGTCTTTAGATGATACAGAGATAATTCTGCAAATCTACTGTTTAAGGCTTGTCAGGTTTTTGGTGGGTTTTGGCAGTGGGTTACTTCAATATCAGTGGAATCTTGGTAACGTTGCCGGAGGCTAAGGTATCCCTTCACCTATAATATCCCAAAGGTCCCTTCTGTCTGGGGTAAGGCTTTTATCCTTTGCATGAAATTAAATTTATCCTTTTCTCTTGTCCCTCTCTGGACTAGAACTTTTCTTTAGAGCTGAAGTGCTGGATCTGCACCTTTTCACTCTCTGATCTTCACACTGACCTGTGGTCTCAACTGAACTGAACTGCTCTAACCACTGACCTGAACTGAACTAATCTGATCTCCCCTGTTCTGTCTCACTAGGCCTGACCTGCGTATATATAGGACCTGAACTTTATCCCTATCTAGTGGATTTTGCAGATACACAAATGCAAAATTATACATGACAACCTAGTGCTTATAATAAGGTAAAAAGTGCTTTTAAGCAGTGCCCACACATATGTAGTGGGACGCTGCATATATCACTCTAAGAGTATAGGAGGGAGACACCAGTGGCTGCCTGCAGCTACTCCCTCGCTAGGATTGTCACATCTGTGATATCGCTAAAACCATAAAACAGTACTGTCATCAATAAAAACAATAATAGGTTTTATCATGGCTGGCCCACATATCTCGTTCATCAATCGGTCTGGAGATTTAATTTGTGGACGTTTATACAGAAGAAACTATATATTGTGTGGCACAGTGTATGTTATATGTGTATAACAAACATATTCCACGTGAAAACTTACAATTACTTGTTTTGGCCCTTGGGGATCTCGGACGCCACTTCAACACTTTGGCCGAGGGCTCGGTGGAGCTGATGTTGTGTTTTATCTTAATGAGAAAGATTTCATAATAAGGATTTGGAGAAGGGGCAGTGGGGTCGCAGAGCAGGGAGAGGCTGATGCTGCTACTAGGGGGCTCATACCATGGTGGAGTAAAAAGGCCCACCATAATGCCCCCCAGTAGTAATAATTCTCCTTATAATAGACAGTGCAAAAAATACCCCCTTGTAATGCCCCCAGTTGAGCTAATGTTTACATAGTGCCACCATAATGTACCAGTATAAAATACCCCTATATAGTGCCCCCAGTAAATGCCGCATAGTGCTCTTCTCCACCCTTCCTCCTAGTGCCCCCATAATCTACCAGTATAAAATTCCCCTATATGGTGCCCCAGAAGATGCCCTCAGTGTCCCCCATAATTTGCAAGCATAAAGTACACCTTCTTAGTGCCCCCCGTAGATGACCCCATAGTACTCCTCTTTCCCCCTTCCCCATAGTACCCACCATAATGTGTCCCAGTATAAAATGTCACTGTACAGAGCCCTCCATATAACATACCACTTCTTTGTAGCCCCAGTAGATGCCCCAAAAGTGCCCACCAATAATGTACCGGCAAGAAGTGGCCCCATAGTGCCACCTAATTATGTGCCACAAAAAAGTGCCCCAATAATGTGCCAGTAGTAAGTGCCCTCATAGATGCCCCCCAATAATGTGCCAGTAAAAAGGGCCCCAATGATGCCCCCTGGCCTCAATGTCACATTTCTCCCCCTCCATGTCACATCATCACCCACTCCTTTTTACATCACCCCCTTCGCGTCACATTATTTCCTGCCCCTCCATCATGGCAGCGCACTTCCCACCCTCCATCCCCTCCAATGGCACATTTCTCCCACTCCATGGGCCAGTGGCATTTGGCTGCAGCACATCTCTCCTCCTCCCCATAGCACATTTCTCCCACTCCATGGGCCAGTGGCACTTGACAGCAGCACATCTCTCCTCCCCCAATGGCACATTTCTCCCGCTCCATGGGCCAGTGGCACTTGGCAGCAGCACATCTCTCCTTCCCCCCCCCATGCCACATTTCTCCCACTCCAGTCTCAATGGGCCAGTGGCAGAGCACTTCGCAGCAGCACATCTCTCCACCCCCCACCATGGCACATTTCTCCCACAGGAGAGGTAAGGTATATATATATATATATATATATATATATATATTATATCCATAGAAAAAGTCAGGCAGCACTCCTTTTGATATACAGCTGTAGCTGTAAGGTGCCCGCGGTGGTCCCTCGATTCAGGACTTAAGCAGCAAAGAAAATCTGCAGCACTCCTTGAAGTATAAAAAAATGTATAGTTTTATTCACACATGTCAAAATAAGACAACGTTTCGGTTCTCTCACAGAACCTTTCTCAAGTCAGGTCTTTATATAGGGATATATATATATATACCTTAAATGGTGACTCCACTAGAGGTGCTCAATCGGATATGTAGTGCTATATTACAACTATAATTTTCTAGTCGGGGGTGGAAATTCCCACCTTAGAGCATCTGGTGTATCAGAGACAGAGATTAGGTCATGGGTATATAACCCTATAATGGTGTCTACAGTTCCCTTCAAAGTATCAGCATGATAATAGCAGACCGTCGGTCCGCACTGTTCAACATTGTCTAAGTGGAACATTAAAAACAATGGAAGGTGAAATAGAGATAGAAATACATATCTACTCACTTCACTAGGGAGGGGTTCTGTAGGATAAAGCTCAAGACACCTACAGAACTGCCTTCCTTGCCTGGGTCGCTTTTAGAATCTCAGGAAGAAAGAGCAGCCTTGTGACAGGTACTTCTTGTTAATTCCTTTATTGTGATGAACAACAGGTAGAGCTCTGCCAGGCGAGGGAGGCAGTTCTGTAGGTGTCTTGACACCTCTGGCCAGAGGATTATCTAACACAAGGACTGGATATTTAAAATTTAACATGCCCAACCCTTCTCTGCCTTCACATCTGCCATTAGGCAAGAGTTATGAGGCCCCATAAACCCCCAAATGCACATTTCTCCAGTCTAAACAGAATCAGGGCGGGCTAGTACATTGTCATGGGTGAGATGGTGGCAAAGGGATGGATCAAGTTGTTATAATTAACCAACCTACCAGTAACTGGCCCCCTCCCCCCCAAATGCACATTTCTGCAGTCCAGCTGTCCAAACAGAACCAGGGTGGGCTAGTACACTGGCACTACTGGCCTGGGTGATATGGTGCCTGGGATGGATCAGATCCAGTTTAATTAACCAACCTACCAGTAACTGGTCTGTTCTGATTGTACTTTGGAAGTGGAATTTGGCTGCCTGGCTGTCTTCTGTGTGTGTGTGTGTGTGGGCGGCGGGCCACGGGCCTTTCCTGGCAGAGTCAGACTGTGGGCTGTGGCTGGCTGCCGCTGGCACTTGTTCCTTCTTCTCTCCTCTGGGGGACAGACGCGAAGATGTACCTGCCTATGCCGTGCTTGCCGCTCACAGCCACTGCTCTCAGTCTCCAGTCCAGTCTCAACTCTCGAGTCTCTTAAAGAGACAGGCAGCCGCAGGCAGAGTGGCCGCCAGCAGGAGGCCCCTCCTTTAATTACATTACTCCGGACCGCCTGCCGCCCACACAGAAAGAAATTGAATTATAGAATAGTAGTTAGTTGCGGGCTGAAGCTGGGGGCCCCTAAGGACTCGGGGCCCCGGGGGCAATTGCCCCCCGTGCCTCTATGGAAGCAACAGCCCTGCCTCCAGACTAAAGGGACCGCGATGGGTACGTGATTTTTGCCCAACTTCGCAAACCTCTTTATGGGGCATTTGAGGATAAATTCATCTACAGGAGCACATTCTGGACGGAAATATTGTTTTTTATCGGCGCTATATCGATGATCTACTATTGATTTGGAATGGGGACAAGGATTCTGTAACGGATACCCTTCCGTTAATGGACGCTTCCTAGCTTGCGCCGAGGACCACAAACACCGCACTAGACACCACAACCACTGCAGACTCCACAACCGCCGTAGCTTAACTGGAGCCGCACCGTCTTCCTTCCACCCTGAATGAACCTCCAGCATTCAGGACCGTGTGGGAAAGATCTCTCCTCCAGGAGAGGGTATCCGGGACACGAATGAAGAGATTAAAGCTCCAGGGAATATGCAGAGAATAGCAATCTCCAGCGTGATACAGCAATTCCCTCCAAAACCGAGACAAGGCTACGTTTTGAGGGATCAAGAAGAACTGACCTTTATTGAGGGCTACCCGCCCGTATTTATGCAGGTCCCCATCTGGTAGCCACGCCCCTAGGGGACCAGACGGGAGACTGTGACACAGGACAGACACGCAGCACCCAGGACACACAGACACAACACATCCCCACAATGCATCATGGTTTCCTCCTCTCTGTCCTGGAGACACCCGAAGTGCAATTCAATTATCTCTCAGGACAAAGGGAAATCACCAATGCACATGTGGGAACAACAGGACAGGAATCACCACCCAAACACACAAAATCCTCCCTTCTGTCTGTGATATAATTATGGATTAACATAATCATCACAGATAGTAAAAATACAGTTTTTAAACATACACTGTAACTTTAAAACCATACATTCCATCTCCATAAAAATTACATATTTAAACTCAGCATCCATCAAACATAAACACTTTAAAAAATCACACAAATCCGACCGCAAGCACAATTTCCTGCCCAAAAACAGTTCCATAGATTTGGGCTGTGCGGTCGGTCAATTTCACGCAGAAAAACAACTAAGTCCCATCTTCGATCGGGACTTAGTCTCTGGAGCTGAAAGTTCAGTATGGAAGAAGGTAAGGGTCAGCGGTGTTCGTGTACTTGCGCATCCGATTTTAGTTTCACAGAATCTTTAGTATACACCGCTGACCGCGTTTGGTCCTATTAACAGTCCAGACATGCGGCATAGTTCTGTTACACGGTTCTTGCAGGGTAATATGTCTCGGGCCATAGTCGTAGGGCAGGAGGCTAACCATAAGTTTTCTACAATGCCCAGTGGCAAATGGCAGTTTGTCACACATCTCCCCTTTGGGGGGAAGACTAACCAGGCACCTGACCTTCTGTCGGTCAGTGCCTCCGTTAGTCGATCCACCAACCCACAGTAACCAAATGCCCGAGTAGCCCACCCACAACAAGCAGGTACAAGGGTGACCCACCCAAAAGAACCATTTACTGCACCTGGGTATTTTGCTGTGGGGACTTGAGGGAGGGCAGAGGCCGACTGCACTCTGCCCAGCTGCCAGCTCTTCTGCTGGGGTGCTGAGACCATAGTCCGGCTCAGTAGCCAGAGGAACATGGGAGTCAGTAGGGGTTAGCATCGCCTCTGTTAACCCTGAGACCACGTTAGGAGTTAACTGGGGAGGGGAATTTGTACTCAGCCCCTCCTCCTGTTGTCCTGGTGAGGGTAGTGGTGGAACTGGACAGGCTGTCCAGCTTCCTGGTAGGTCAGGCGCATAGACCACGGTCCCATCTGCGCCGTCTGGGCGATTGGGGTCTCCCCTTGTTATGGAAAGCTGCCGCTGGGGAGAGAGGGTGCTGCGCTCCTCTCCCTGAAACACAGGCTGCCGCTGGGGAGGAAGGACGACACCTTCAGCTCCCTGGGGTACACACTGCCGCGGGGGGGAAGGAGGGCACCTTCAGCTCCCTGTAACACCCACTGCCGCTGGGGAGGAAGGACGACACCTTCGGCTCCCTGGGGTTCACACTGCCGCTGGGGGGAAAGGACGGCACCTTCGGCCCCCTGGGGTACACACTGCCGCTGGGGAGGAAGGAGGGCACCTTCAGCTCCCTGTAACACCCACTGCCGCTGGGGAGGAAGGACGACACCTTCGGCTCCCTGGGGTTCACACTGCCGCTGGGGGGAAAGGACGGCACCTTCGGCCCCCTGGGGTACACACTGCCGCTGGGGAGGAAGGAGGGCACCTTCAGCTCCCTGTAACACACACTGCCGCTGGGGAGGAAGGACGACACCTTCAGCTCCCTGGGGTTCACACTGCCGCTGGGGGGGAAGGACGACACCTTCGGCCCCCTGGGGTACACACTGCCGCTGGGGAGGAAGGAGGGCACCTTCAGCTCTCTGTAACACACACTGCCGCTGGGGAGGAAGGACGACCCCTTCAGCTCCCTGGGGTTCACACTGCCGCTGGGGGGAAAGGACGATACCTTTGGCCCCCTGGGGTACACACTGCCGCTGGGGGGAAAGGACGACACCCTCGGCCCCCTGTAACTCATGCTTTTGCTAGGGCGCAGGGACGGAATACTTCGCTATTTCTGCCCGATATTCTGCTTCCTTCTGCAGATACTCCGCCAGTTCTCTCCTCACTTTCGGTATAAGTTCCTCTGTTAGGTGGGGCCCGTAGATAGCCAACCGCCTCTTCAGTATAGCATCAAACCGTACGTGACTATACCAATATTCCAGTTTTGCTTGGTGTTCCCAGGATGCTGCTCCTCGCACTAGGGAAGCCATCCCACTGCTGCCACCAATGTAACGGATCCCCTTCCGTTAATGGATGCTTTCTAGCTTGCGCCGAGGACCACAAGTACCGCACTGGACACCACAACCGCCGTAGCTTAACTGGAGCCGCGCCGTCTTCCTTCCACCCTGAATGAACCACCAACATTCAGGACCTTGTGGGAAAGATCTCTCCTCCAGGAGAGGGTATCCGGGACACGAAGAAAGAGATTAAAGCTCCTGGGAATATGCAGAGCATAGCAATCCTCAGCGTGATACAGCAATTCCCTCCAATAACGAGACAAGGCTACGTTTTGAGGGATCAAGAAGAACTGACTGAACTTTACGTACAGCCTCTTTTATTCACACACAAGAAAACATAGTACTGCCCACAGGGTTTTGAAATACAACCAATCAGTATATTACAACACATACACAGCAACCAATCATTCACGCCCCTAGGGGCCCAGAAGGGAGACTGCGACACATGACAGATACAACACATCCCCACAATGCATCATGGTTTCTTCCTCTCTGCCCTAGAGACAACCGAGAAGTAATCCAATTATCTCTCAGGACAAAGGGAAATCGCCAATACACATGTGGAGACAACAGGACAGGAATCACCACCCAAACACACAAAATCCTCCCTTCTGTCTGTGATATAATTATGGATTAACATAATCATCACAGACAGTAAAAATACAGTTTTTAAACATACACTGTAACTTTAAAACCATACATTCCATCTCCATAAAAATTACATGTTTAAACTCAGCATCCATCAAACATAAACACTTCCAAAAATCACACAAATCCCTCCAGCGGATCAAAAGTTAAGTGGAAGTCCTTTATGACCGACCGCAAGCACAATTTCCTGCCCAAAACAGTTCCATAGATTTGGGCTGTGCAGTCGGTCAATTTCATGCAGAAAAATGACTAAATCCCATCTTCGAACGGGACTTAGTCTCTGGAGCTGAAAGTTCAGTATTGAAGAAGGTAAGGGTCAGCGGTGTTCGTGTATTTGCGCATCCGATTTTAGTTCCACAGAATCTTTAGTATACACCGCTGACCGCGTTTGGTCCTATTAACAGTCCAGAAATGCGGCATAGTTCTGTTACACGGTTCTTGAAGGGTAATATGTCCCGGGGCCATTGTCATAGGGCAGGAGGCTAGCCATAAGTTTTCTACAATGCCCAGTGGCAAATGGCAGTTTGTCACAGATTCTATTGAGAACTTCCTGAGACATCTTAACACCTCCAAATGGGGCATAACTTTTTTTCGGAACACACGTCTGCTCCAAAGTGGAATTCCTCGATCTTGAATTAAACAATATTAATAATAAAACAGAAACCCCCACCTTTTTTTAAAAAAAAAAGTGGACTCCAATAGTTATCTAGATTATCCCAGCTCACACTACAAAAAGTGGAAGACCAACATCCCCTTTGGACAAAAAGAGATTAAGTGGATGAGGACTTTGGATGAGGACTTCATGTCACAAAGCGAGATCATTTGCACAAGATTCTTAAAGAAGGGGTATCCTCAAGAGATTATTGAAACAGCTTTTAACAGAGCTAGAGCCCTTACACAAGAGAACTGTCTGTCCGAAAACGGACGAGGTCCAAAAATGGAGCACCAATTCTATTAAGACATATAGTAGAAACCATAGAGGTATCCTGTCCAAGTATTGGCACATCCTTAGAAAAGATCTGTATATAGGGAAATCACCCCCCCCCCCCCCCTCAAAGACATTGAAGAACCTGCTAGCTCCTAGCAAGCTATGGGCGCATACAGAAACAGCAGGAACCTCCAAAATAGTATCCCTCTCCAAACCACCGGGAAGTTTCAAGTGTGACAAACCTAAGTGCCTCTGCTGCTCCTCAATACGTATTTCTCCCTCATTTCACAGCAATACCACTGGTAAAACTTTTATTATCAAACAATATTTAGATTGTGGATCTAAGAACGTCATCTAACTACTAGAACAAATTGAACAGGTCAAGACAGACTGCCATAACATTACGCAGACAATCAAAAGGCGCGAGATGTTCTGGATCTACAAACTGAATTGCCTGTATCCCCATGCACTAAATGAGGCATTCGATATTAATCTCTAACCACCTGCCATAATTTTCTTGTTCCATTCATATCCATGTCCAATTTTTTTTACATTTTTGTCCCATGTATATATATATATATATATATATATATATATTCAACAAAGAAAAAACTGAGAGAACTACTAACAACAACTATATACAGTGGAGGAAATAATTATTTGACCCCTCACTGATTTTGTAAGTTTGTCCAATGACAAAGAAATGAAAAGTCTCAGAACAGTATCATTTCAATGGTAGGTTTATTGTAACAGTGGCAGATAGCACATCAAAAGGAAAATCGAAAAAATAACTTTAAATAAAAGATAGCAACTGATTTGCATTTCATTGAGTGAAATAAGTATTTGAACCCTCTAACAAAAAAAGACTTAATACTTGGTGGAAAAACCCTTGTTTGCAAGCACAGAGGTCAAACGTTTCTTGTAATTGATGACCAAGTTTGCGCACATTTTAGGAGGAATGTTGGTCCACTCCTCTTTGCAGATCATCTCTAAATCCCTAAGGTTTCGAGGCTGTCTCTGTGCAACTCTGAGCTTGAGCTCCCTCCATAGGTTTTCGATTGGATTAAGGTCCGGAGACTGACTAGGCCACTCCATGACCTTAATGTGCTTCTTCTTGAGCCACTCCTTTGTTGCCTTTGCTGTATGTTTTGGGTCATTGTCGTGCTGGAACACCCATCCACGACCCATTTTCAGTTTCCTGGCAGAGGGAAGGAGGTTGTCGCTCAGGATTTCACGATACATGGCTCCGTCCATTTTCCTGTTTATGCGAATAAGTTGTCCTGTGCCCTTAGCAGAAAAACACCCCCAAAGCAAAATGTTTCCACCCCCATGCTTGACAATGGGGACGGTGTTTTGGGGGTCATAGGCAGCATTTTTCTTCCTCCAAACACAGCGAGTTGAGTTAATGCCAAAGAGCTCTATTTTGGTCTCATCAGACCACAGCACCTTCTCCCAGTCACTCTCTGAATCATTCAGGTGTTCATTGGCAAACTTCAGACGGGCCTGCACATGTGCCTTCCTGAGCAGGGGGACCTTGCGAGCCCTGCAGGATTTTAATCCATTGCGGTGTAATGTGTTTCCAATGGTTTTCTTGGTGACTGTGGTCCCTGCTAATTTGAGGTCATTAACTAACTCCTCCCGTGTAGTTCTAGGATGCTTTTTCACCTTTCTCAGAACCATTGACACCCCACGAGGTGAGATCTTGCGTGGAGCCCCAGAGCGAGGTCGATTGATGGTCATTTTGTGCTCCTTCCATTTTCGAACAATCGCACCAACAGTTGTCACCTTCTCTCCCAGCTTCTTGCTAATGGTTTTGTAGCCCATTCCAGCCTTGTGCAGGTCTACAATTTTGTCTCTGACATCCTTGGACAGCTCTTTGGTCTTTCCCATGTTGGAGAGTTTGGAGTCTGCTTGATTGATTGATTCTGTGGACAGGTGTTTTTTATACAGGTGACTAGTTAAGACAGGTGTCCTTAATGAGGGTGACTAATTGAGTAGACGTGTCTAACCACTCTGTGGGAGCCAGAACTCTTAATGGTTGGTAGGGGTTCAAATACTTATTTCACTCAATGAAATGCAAATCAGTTGCTATCTTTTATTTAAAGTTATTTTTTCGATTTTCCTTTTGATGTGCTATCTGCCACTGTTACAATAAACCTACCATTGAAATGATACTGTTCTGAGACTTTTCATTTCTTTGTCATTGGACAAACTTACAAAATCAGTGAGGGGTCAAATAATTATTTCCTCCACTGTATATATATATATATATATATATATATATATATATATGTACAGTACAGACCAAAGGTTTGGACACACCTTCTCATTCAAAGAGTTTTCTTTATTTTCATGACTATGAAGGCATCAAAACTATGAATTTACACATGTGGAATTATATACATAACAAACAAGTGTGAAACAACTGAAAATATGTCATATTCTAGGTTCTTCAAAGTAGCCACCTTCTTCAAAGTTACCTCTCTAAGCTCATCAAGAGAATGCCAAGAGTGTGCAAAGCAGTAATCAAAGCAAAAGGTGGCTACTTTGAAGAACCTAGAATATGACATATTTTCAGTTGTTTCACACTTTTTTGTTATGTATATAATTCCACATGTGTTAATTCATAGTTTTGATGCCTTCATAGTCATGAAAATAAAGAAAACTCTTTGAATGAGAAGGTGTGTCCAAACTTTTGGTCTGTACTGTATATATAATTAAATGTATTTATTATTAGTATTATTATTTTTTTCACAATTGCATAAATGTTCTATTGCCTACAGTAATACATATGCTTGTCCCAGTGGAACACATTCATTTTCTATCATTCATCATTTACCATTAATTTTTTCATTCACATATTATTTATTCGCTATCCATTCATTCATATTTTAGCTGTCAGTCATTTTTTTAACCATGTTTTTCCTACATCCCATGTATCACTTTTATTCATGTTCAGAATTAGTTGTATCTTTTTAGCACGTGTTCTTTTTTATACTTTTTTTTTATTCATGTGCCTATCATGCCCGTGTAATTATTATTATTTTTTTATAGTCATCCTCTGCATTTTGA
Source organism: Bufo gargarizans (assembly GCF_014858855.1). NCBI lineage: Eukaryota > Metazoa > Chordata > Amphibia > Anura > Bufonidae > Bufo > Bufo gargarizans. The sequence goes on from NC_058090.1 coordinate 62,290,108, forward strand.
GCACCCCTCTCTTTCTTCCAAGTTGGTCACATCCCTCCTTTTACCCCGCCCCCTTGGTTTCCTTCATATCAGTCCTTTATGCTTCCCCCAGTGCCCCAATGCCTCGGCATAGCATGGACCGCCCTTGATTCCTGGTTGGGCAGCAACGGGTAGTCTCTTAACCACACCCCCCTTCCCCTGCTGCTCAACATTTTGGCCACTTCGTATTCCTCTGCACAGCCTACAGTCCGTGGTGTCCCAAAGCCACACAACTTCTGGGGCTGCCTGTTCGTCAGTCCTGGTTGCTTGGCAGCGGGACACCACCCCCACCTGATTCTCCGGCCCCCAGAGTCCTTGTTGCAGGGAAATGACTCACATACACGCCGGCCCGATCACATGATCAGGAGGCTGGTCATGTGACTGAGTTCTTTCTCTTTCATCGCTCACGGACCACCGCTGAAGCTCCGGACGAGCCCCTTCACTTTATTTAATACATTTTCTCCACATTTACCCCATCTTCCTTCATCATGTGATTCTTACATTGCAACACTGTATTTTCTTATAAAATGTGCAACTTTTATTGTCATGGGGTGACATTATCACCCTTTATGCCATCCCCTTTACCTTTTGACCCCTTTTAGCCAGTTTTTTTCCTTTATAAATGTTTGTCAGTGTCCTGATATGTATGTGCAGCCTTTTTTTACCTGATGAAGGGGAGTAAAACTCCAAAACGCGTTGTACTGCTGCAATAATTAAAATTATCCTGAATCAAGATCTGCTTTGAATTCTGGCTGGTCCTTTGCGCCATGGGAAACTTTTTCCTCTGGAACTCTGCATCTTCTTGGGGACCCCAGGCATCTCCGTAAAGAAGACCCACCACCCATGGCTGCAGACCAACCAGTAACAGAGTTCTCAGCATCAATTTTGATGAGCGTGTACTAGTGTTGTGCCTACAGACAGCACAGCCTATCAAGGTGAGCCTTGCATCTGTATTTCCAGTTGTGTATCTCAAATGTTATTAACCTATGGTAACATAGTACATAAGGCCGAAAAAAGACATTTGTCCATCCAGTTCGGCCTGTCATCCTGCAAGTTGATCCAGAGGAAGGCAAAAAACCCCTGTGAGGTAGAAGCCAATTTTCCTCACTTTAGGGGAATAAAAATTCCTTCCCGACTCCAATCAGGCAATCAGAATAAATCCCTGGATCAACGATATCTCTCTAGTAGCTATAGCCTGTAATATTATTACGCTCCAGAAATACATCTAGGCCCCTCTTGAATTCCTTTATTGTACTCACCATCACCACCTCCTCAGGCAGAGAGTTCCATAGTCTCACTGCTCTTACCGTAAAGAATCCTCTTCTATGTTTGTGTACAAACCTTCTTTCCTCCAGACGCAGAGGATGTCCCCTCGTCACAGTCACCGTCCTGGGAATAAATAGATGACGGGATAGATCTCTGTACCGACCCCTGATATATTTATACATATTAATTAGATCTCCTCTCAGTCGTCTTTTTTCTAAAGTGAATAACCCTAATTTTGATAATCTTTCAGGGTACTGTAGTTGCCCCATTCCAGTTATTACTTTAGTTGCCCTCCTCTGGACCCTCTCCAGCTCTGCTATGTCTGCTTTGTTCACTGGAGCCCAGAACTGTACACAGTACTCCATGTGTGGTCTGACTAATGATTTGTAAAGTGGTAGGACTATGTTCTCATCACGGGCATCTATGCCCCTTTTGATGCAACCCATTATCTTATTTGCCTTGGCAGCAGCTGCCTGACACTGTTTTTTGCAGCTTAGTTTGCTGTTTATTAAAATTCCTAGATCTTTTTCCATGTCAGTGTTACCGAGTGTTTTACCATTTAATAAGTACAGGTGACTTGCATTATTCCTTCCCATGTGCATAACTTTACATTTGTCAGTGTTAAACCTCACCTGCCACTTATCTGCTCAAGCTTCCAATCTATCCAGATCCCTCTGTAGTAGTATACTGTCCTCTTCAGTGTTAATTACTTTACACAGTTTAGTGTCATCTGCAAAAATTGATATTTTACTATGCAAGCCTTCTACAAGATCATTAATAAATATATTGAAGAGAATAGGGCCCAATACTGACCCCTGAGGTACTCCACTAGTGACCGTGACCCAATCTGAGTATTTACCATTAATAACCACCCTCTGTTTTCTATCATTGAGCCAGTTATTACCCACTTACAGACGTTTTCTCCCAGTCCGAGCATTCTCATTTTATATACTAACCTTTTATGTGGTACAGTGTCAAATGCTTTGGAGAAGTCCAGATACACGACATCCATTGATTCGCCGCTGTCAAGTCTAGAACTTACCTCCTCATAGAAACGGATTAAATTTGTTTGACATGATCGATCCCTCACAAAGCCATGCTGATATGGCGTTATTTGCTTATTTCCGTTAAGATGCTCCAACATAGCATCTCTCAGAAAACCTTCAAACAGTTTACCCACAACAGATGTTAAACTTACCGGCCTATAGTTTCCAGGCTCTGTTTTTGGACCCTTTTTGAATATTGGCACCACATTTGCCATGCGCCAATCCTTTGGGACATTCCCTGTCAATATAGAATCTGCAAATATCAGAAATAAGGGTCTGGCTATGACATTACTTAATTCCCTTAGGATACGAGGGTGTATGCCATCCGGTCCTGGCGATTTGTCTATTTTAATCTTTTTAAGTCGCTGTTGCACTTCTTCTTGGGTCAGACAGGACACTTTTAATGGGGAATTTATTTCAACATTCGGCATGTCATCTGAGTTTATTTTCCTCAGTGAATACATTGGAGAAAAAAATATTTAACAGCTTTGCTTTATCCTCGTCGCTCTCTGCGACTCCTCCCTCATTACTCTTTAACGGGCCGACACCTTCAGATTTATACTTTTTAACATATATATAATTGAAGAACATTTTAGGGTTAGTTTTACTCTCTTTGGCAATTAATCTCTCAGTCTCTAGTTTGGCCGCTTTTATTTGTTTTTTACATGTTCTATTTTTTTCCTTATAGTTTTTCAGTGCTTCCGTGCTACCTTCCTGTTTTAGTGTTTTATATGCTTTCTTTTTGTCATTTATTGCTTTCTTTACAGTTCTGTTTATCCACATTGGTTTCTTTTTGTTCCTTAACCTTTTATTCCCATACAGTATGTACCTCTCACAATGAGATTTTAGGATGCTTTTAAAGATATCCCATTTTGTGGCTGTATTTTTATTTGTGAGGACTTTTATCCCATTTAGTTAGGCCTATGGCCTCTCTTAGTTGGCTAAATTTAGCTTTTTTGAAGTTTGGTATTTTTTTTCCTCCCTGTAGAAACGCTCTCTTGAATGATAATTGGAAGGTTATTACTTTGTGGTCACTATTTCCCAGGTGTCCCCCAACCTGCACGTCTGTTGTTCTGTCAGGCCTATTGGTTAATACTAAGTCCAGTATGGCCGTCCCTCTAGTCGGGTCCTGAACCAGTTGGGAGAGGTAATTGTCTTTGGTTATTGCCAAGAACCTGTTTCCTTTATGAGATATACAAGTTTCAGTTTCCCAGTCTATATCTGGGTAGTTGAAGTCCCCCATAATAACCACCTCATTATGATTTGCCGCCTCGTCTATCTCGTTTAGTAGTAGATTTTCTGTGGACTCTGGTATGTTAGGTGGTTTATAGTAAACTCCTATTAGTAATTTATTATTGTTTTTAGCGCCATGTATCTCTACCCACAGTGACTCCACATGTTCATGTCCCTCACTTATATCTTCACGGAGTGTGGTCTTTAGACGGACTTTACATAAGGCAGACCCCTCCCCCTCTCCGGTTTTGACGATCCTTTCTAAACAGACTGTAACCCTGTACATTAACTGCCCAGTCATAGCTATCAGCCAGCCATGTCTCAGTTATTCCCACTATGTCATAGTCCTCCTCACACATCACTAATTCCAGTTCACCAGTTTTATTAGTCAGGCTTCTGGCATTAGTATACATACATTTGAGAGGTTTATGAATATTTTTTACTCTACACCTTTCCTTCTGAACTGTTCTAGTCCCTCCTTCCATTCCTCCCCCAGTCTCACTACCTTGCCCCCGGTCTCTATCTGCACTATCTTCCCATTTTATGACATAATTACCCTTCCCCCCCCCCGGTCCCTAGTTTAAACACTCCTCCAACCTTCTAGCCATCTTCTTCCCCAACACAGCTGCCCCTTCCCCATTGAGGTGCAGCCCGTCCCTACGATAGAGCCTGTAGCCGACAGAGAAGTTGGCCCAGTTCTCCAGGAACCCAAACCCCTCCTTCCTACACCAGTTTTTGAGCCACTTGTTAATTTCCCTAATCTCCCACTGCCTCTCTTGTGTGGCCCATGGTACAGGTAGTATTTCGGAAAATACTACCTTTGAGGTCCTTGTCCTCAGCTTTTGACCTAAATCCCTGAAATCATTTTTAAGGACTCTCCACCTACCCCTAACTTTGTCATTGGTTCCGATATGGACCATGACCGCTGGATCTTCTCCAGCCCCTCCCGGTAATCTGTCAACCCGATCCGCGATGTGTCGAACTCTAGCGCCAGGAAGACAGCACACTGTTCGGCGATCACGGTCTTTGTGACAGATTTCCCTATCTGTTCCTCTAATAATTGAGTCTCCCACTACCAGCACCTGTCTGGCCTGCCCTGCTCTCCTGGGCCCCTGCTTACTGGAGCTGACATTCCCCTGACTGGCAGAGGAAGTGTCTGGCTGTGGCAGTGCCATCCCTGGATTGAGATCCCCCTCATCTGCCAAACGTGCAAACTTGTTGGGGTGTGTCAGATCAGGGCTAGCCTCCCTGACACTCTTCCCTCTACCCCGCTTTCTTAATGTTACCCAGCTAGCTACCTCACTTTCCTCAGCCTCCTCTCTGTCACCCTCCCTCTCATCTACCCCAAAGAGTGCTTGCTCGGTGAGAAGCAAACTCTTTTGCAAATTGTCAATGCCTCTCAGTGTTGCAATTTGCCCATTTAGAGACTCGATTTGCGATTCCAAACGGGTAATTTGCTCACATCTTGAACAAAGATATGCACCCTTGAACTCCTGTTCCAGGACTGCATACATCATGCACGATGTGCACTGGACTGCGTTGTCAATTGTGCAACGCATACTAAATGGGGATTACACCAGCAAAGCAAAAAATACAATATAATGTAGCACTAAGAAACTGGCTAATTACAGTCCCCCACTGAAGTCCCTGAATCTAAAGTCCCTTAATCTTAAGTCACACACTTACGCAACCACACTTAAATCAACCACGTGTCGCGGTCAAACTCGCGTTATATATCTCCTTATATAACTAAATATAGATGCAGTTCACTACACCAGCCTGTTTTGTATCCCCTCTGGAATCAAAGAGGGGGTGCACCCTTCTGTTTAAATACAGCACAAACCAAGCCTGTGTACCGGATTATTAATCCGGTGGCGTTTCGTCTGGAACTTCTGCGGGCCTGGAAGATCCATAATGTGTTTCACAGGTCCTTGTTGAAGAAGTATTTTGAACCTGCTGAACCATCTCCTTTGCCTCCTCCTCCTGTCTTGGTATATGGTAATCTGGAGTTTCAGATCTCCAAAATACTCAACTCGTGTGTTCTTCGGGGTTCCCTTCCGTACCTGGTGCATTGGAGGGGATACAGTCCTGAAGAAAGAATGTGGGTTCCCTGCTACTGATGTCAATGCTAGCTGCCTTGTGAATGCCTTTCACAGGGCACACCCGGATAAAGTTGGTCCTGTGTGCCCAGAGGTCACACGTGTGTGTGTGTGGGGGGGGGGGGTTGGGTACTGTCACGCCCTGCCCTGTGAGTGATCTGAGAAGATCTGTCAGACTTGCTGCACATGAATCTATCTGACAGATTGCTATGTTGTGGCTTTGGGCAGGATTCCACCCCCTCACAGGTTCTGCTCATTAGTTAGTTAGTGATGCTATTTATACCTGCCTCTCACTATAGCTCTTGCGGTTTATAGTTTTTCTGGGAGTTCTCTTCTGGTGTTTTGGTGGATCTACTGCTCCCAGTTTGTCTTCAGTTAAGTCCTCCTTCCTTCCCTTCTGTATTTTGTACTGGCTAGACCTTAGGTAGATGCTGGTTCCTTCATCTTGTGCAAGGAACCGGTTGTCTTTTCGCCTGCTCCCTAGCTGAGGGTTTGTGTCAGTTTAAGCAGGGCTTAGGTTGGTGTGTATGAACACTTCTACCATTGAGATTTGTTCATGTTGGTAACAGTCAGGGAAAGGCTCAGGGATTGTCAGGAGGTGACCTTTCCCTGTTCCCTAACTGTGGGGCCTGTTTTGTTTAATTTTGTTGTGTTTGGTTTGCTTACCTTCCCTCATCTACCGTGACACTCTAACATCCACCAGCTCCATGATATAGAAGTGGAGGAGAATTCCAGTGGCAGCTGGTGAATCTGTAGTGAACTCCATGTCCAAGAGAGTTAAAGGCTATGTTTTTTATGATTGCATTTACGGTAACTTATTTTTGGCTAAAATTAATATTTTCAATTGGCCTTTATTAAAAATATTGAGCTGTTCAGTCACAAAGGTTAAACTGTTTTTCTAACTCTGTGACTGGTCTAACTCCGTGCCAGTCATCTAATAAAACTTATCATTAAAAACTACTGAGAGGTCATAAACATTTATTAAAGCCACATTCTTTTCATTATGATAAAGATTGAACTATAATGAGTGTTTATAAGGTATGACTTGATTGCCGCAACTCACACTTGAAATGATAAAAAAATCCACATGCAGCTAGTTGCTCCTGGGGAACCCAAGGCAGCTGCCTCTTAAACGGATTCTGTCACCAGGTTTCACCCCCTCCAGATAAAAATATGGATATGTTCAGGGAGCTTTAACCATTCCTAATGTGGTCTTATAAATGTAATCTGTAGGCTCATTTTGCTAAAAATACACTATTACTAACCTGTCATTCATAAAAATAAGGTGCCCAAGGGGATGTAAATGGCTCCAAGCTGCCGCCCGCACCTGCTGCCGTTCGTGCCCAGCACCGCCTCATAATCTTCTGTGACGCCTCCTGCTCTCCCTCCCTCCCCCCTCCTCCTGCTGTAAGATTGCTGTGACGTCTCCTGCTCTCCCTTCCTCCCCCCTCCTCCTGCTGTGACGTCTCCTGCTCTCCCTTCCTCCCCCCTCTTCCTGCTGTGACGCCTCCTGCTCTCACGATGTTACGGCAGGAGGAAGGGGGAGGGAGGGAGAGCAGGAGGGGTCACAGCAGGAGGAGGGGGGAGGGAGAGCAGGAGATGTCACAGCAATCTTACAGCAGGAGGAGGGGGGAGGGAGGGAGAACAGGAGACGTCACAGCAGGAGAAGGAGGGAGGGAGAGCAGGAGACGTCACAGCAATCTTACAGCAGAAGGAGGGGGGAGGGAGGGAGAGCAGGATGCGTCACAGAAGATTATGAGGTGGTGCTGGGCACGAACGGCAGCAGGTGTGGGCGGCAGCTTGGAGCCATTTACATCCCCTTGGGCACCTTATTTTTATGAATGACAGGTTAGTAATAGCGTATTTTTAGCGAAATGAGCCTACAGATTACATTTATAAGACCACATTAGGAATGGTTAAAGCTCCCTGAACATAACCATATTTTTATTTGGAGGGGGTGAAACCTGGTGACAGAATCCCTTTAAGCCCCGCTGGCCACTGCCCACAGCCACAATGACATGATCTGCTCCCACGGCTCCATGTCCTTGTGAAAACTACCGTAGCAGGCAGGCCGGACGCGTAAACGTCAATCACTCTGTCATGCGCCTGCTCCTCCTGCTTCATTAATAAAGTGGGAGGAGCAGGCGCGTGTGGCATGACGGAGTGAGTGACATCATGTTACGCTGCTGGCCAGCCTGCTATGGCAGTTTTAATGTTTGATAGTGAGTACTAGCCTCCCAGCCATGACTAGTTGACTACACTTTACATATAAAGACCCCACCACGATTAGTTGCTGGCCTCCACCCCCTGTATTGGGGGTCACTATTTACACAGAGACACTGTTATGAGGAGGGGGATCTGTGGATGACACATATATAGCATAAGATGCTATATATGTGTCATCCACAGACCCCCCCATAACAGTGTCATCCACAGATCCCCCCATAACAGTGTCATCCACTCATCCACACAGATGCCCCATAACAGAGCCATCCACAGATCCCCATAACAGTGCATCATCCACCGGTCCCCCATAACAGTGCGTCATCCACAGATGCCCCCATAACAGTGTCATCCACAGATATCCTCATAACAGTTCGTCATCCACAGATGCTCCCATAACAGTGCGTCATCCACAGATGCTCCCATAACAATGCGTCATCTACAGATGCCCCCATAACAATGCGTCATCCACAGATGCCCCCATAACAGTGCCTCATCCACAGATCCCCGCCATAACAGTGTCATCCACAGATCCCCTATAATAGTGTCATCCACAGAACACCATTAGTTCAAAACCCACCAAAAGCACGCCTTTTGGTTCAATTTTTTTTTTCTTATTTCCTTCTCAAAAACCTAGGTACCGTCTTATCATCAAGTGCATCTTATAAAGTGAAAAATATGGTATTTGCTTGCTCCTCCTCTCGACCTTCCCTGCCCTTTGCGTACGCCGCCTGCCGTGACGTCACGCGGAGGCACTGCAAAGCTAGGGTGAGCCACGGTCTCCTTCCTGAACTGTAGAGCGGTGCCCATTTCCAGCCCTGAGCCCCGCTGCCTAGAGCACTGATCCTTAGCCTGCTGGAGTCTTTAGAATATATATTGTGACGGTATGCGAGGTGAGGTGGTGGATAATAGGTATGTTTCACCTCGCATGCGCTCTGTTGTCAGGGACTGAACCGGAATCCAGCCCGGGTTTTTCCAGCCTCTGTGGCAGGCTTGGTTCTGGTCCAGAGATTATGGTCCACTGGAGTTCACCTCCAGGTGGACTTTAAATAAACAGGAAGAGAGCACAATAGCTCTCTCATGTGCTGAGTCTCAGGACTGTAACCTGTGTTGCTGAAGAGAGAGCTATGTTTGGATGCGGGAAAAACAAAAGGTTTGCTTCACCATTTGTGTTGTGGATGTTGGGGATGTTGGGGAGCAGCCCCACACCATATAGTCAGGACACGACTGTATAGCTTAGCGCCGGACTGCAAGGATTTACTTTGTTTTGTTTGTTTTCTGCTGTGCAAACCTTTGTGCCTAAATAAACCTGGCAGCTTACGGACTGTCTGTTCAGAAAAAGGTGATCCCCACGAGCTAATCTCCCACATGTGGTGGACTCAGCGGGCATTTTCTGAAAATGGAGGAAATGTTAAAGGCCCTGCTACAGGCCAATGCCGCTCAGCGGGAATGCAACCGCCAAGTCGCAGAGGCCGCTGCAGCACAACAGGCCGCCCAACAGGAGATGAACCGGCAGTTCGCAGAGGCTCTTGTGGAACTGAAAAAGGGGTTCGCACCTCCGGCGCCAGGGGAACCAAAATTGATACGTGCCTCGTACCACCTACAGAAGATGACACCTACTGATGATGTTGAGGCCTACCTTGCGACTTTTGAGAGAGTTGCTGTCCGCGAGGAGTGGCCAAAAGAACAGTGGGCAGGTCTAGTGGCCCCGTTCTTGACCGGGGAACCTCAAAAGGCGTACTTTGATCTCGAACCGGATAAGGCCCAGGACTATGAGACACTGAAGACGGAGATACTTGCATGCTTGGGTGTCACCATGGCAGTCCGAGCCCAGCGTGTGCATCAGTGGAGTTACTCCAGCAGCAAGCCACCTCGTTCTAAAATGTTTGACCTGATCCATCTCACCAGGAAGTGGTTGCAGCCAGAGACCTTGACCGGCCCTCAGATCGTGGAGCGGGTAGTAATGGACCGGTACCTGCGTGCGCTCCCTGCGACACTGAAGAAGTGGGTCGGACAGGGGGACCTCAACACTGCAACCCAGTTGGTGGACCTAGTGGAGAGGTACCTTGCTTCTGAGGACTTGCTGAATCCGTCTATGCCCCACCGTGGAGCGTCTTGGGATGCAAGATCACCCCCAGGATCTGGTAAGACTGTTCCAGTGTTCAAAAGCAGGGGTAATGTTAAGACTGATTGTGCAGCTAATGAGACTGTGGGTCCTAGACCTGGAGACTAGCCAAAGAAGCCAGGAAGGTCTTTGGGACCCTTCAAAGGACTGGGGGTAGAACACATACAGTGTTATCGGTGCCATGCATTTGGGCATATTGCTGCAAACTGTCCTTTAAATGATGAACCTATGCAGTGTGACTATGCTTACAGGAAAAGACACATTTCTCTTTTTGCACAGGTCGCCTGTACTGCAGCATGTTCGAGTCACACCGAGAGACAAATATGTGCTATTTCTGTGGATGGAAAACCACTCACAGCCCTGCAAGACTCGGGTAGTGTGGTGACACTAATCAGGAAGGATTGTGTAAACCCCACCAAACTACACCCCAGTACTATCGGGGTCATTTGCATTCATGGGGACACACGGGACTACCAGACAGCAGTGGTTGAGGTTGATACCCCTTGGGGCAGTGTGACACATTCAGTCGGGTGGTGTCGTCGCTGCTTCACGAAGAGTTAGTGGGGAGAGATTTTCCCCATTTTTGGAGCTTATGGGAAGGCAAGGGGAGACTGGTAGATAGAGCTCCCCCTGCTGGGGAAGCACGGGAGCTTTCGCCAGATCCTTTTTTCCAAAGGGAAGGGGACATTGTTGAAGAAGCAGGAGATCCTCTTCCTTTCCCTGTCCTGGCTGGGGAGCCCGAGGACTGGGAAGCTAGCCCTCAGTTTGAGTGTAATGAACAGGAGAACGTCTCTGACCCTGACAGTGAGAGTAGTCCAAATGTTATGCCAGATTTAGAAGTCAGGAGAGAGGATTTCTGTACCGAACAACTGCGAGATGTCGCCCTCATTAGAGCTAGGGAAAATGTTAAGATGGTGGATGGGGAACCGGTGGTCCCTAACTGGGTGGTGTCCTTCCCCTACATGGCCCTCAACAACAATTTACTGTATCAGGTGATAAAACGTGGAGAAGACGAGGTCGAACAGTTACTGGTTCTCAAACCCTTCCGCAGGGTCGTACTAGACCTGGCACATAGTCACGTGATGGGGGGACATCTCTGGGTTGAAAAGACCAGGGAGAGAATCGCCCAGAGATTTTTCTGGCCTGGGTTGCATGCAGATGTCAGGCAGTACTGTGGGTCGTGCCCCGAGTGCCAATTGTCAGCACCGGCACCCCATTTTCGCAGTCCCCTGGTCGCTCTTCCAATAATTGAGGTCCCTTTTGAACGGATTGGCATGGACCTGGTGGGGCCAGTGGTGAAGTCTGCCCGGGGTCACCAGCATATTCTGGTAATCCTGGACTACGCGACACGCTACCCTGAGGCCATCCCCTTGCGTAACACCTCCGCTAAGACTATCGCCAAGGGGTTAGTCCAGGTGTTTAGTCAAGTCGGGATCCCAAAGGAGATCTTAACCAATCAAGGCACCCCATTTATGTCCAGGGTCACCAAGGAACTGTGTAAAGTATATAAAATTTCCCATCTCCGCACCTCTGTCTACCACCCCCAAACGGATGGACTTGTGGAGCGATTTAATAAAACACTGAAAAGTATGTTGAAAAAGGTGGTTGACAGAGATGGGAAAAATTGGGATTTTTTGCTACCATATCTCATGTTTGCCATACGCGAAGTTCCGCAGGTGTCCACAGGTTATTCCCCCTTTGAGCTTTTGTATGGTATACATCCCAGGGGGCTGCTAGATGTCGCTAAAGAAGCATGGGAAGGAGAGGCTACCCCGTATCGAAGTGTCATAGAGCATGTCTCCTTGATGCAGGATCGAATCGCAGCTGTCTTGCCCCTGGTTCGTGAACATATGGAGCTAGCCCAGGAGGCCCAGAGGAGGGTCTACAATCGGGGTGCCAAGGTCCGTACTTTCAGCCCCGGGGACCGAGTGTTGGTACTGGTTCCCACGGTTGAAAGCAAGTTCCTGGCTAAGTGGCAGGGTCCCTTTGAGGTGGTTGAAAAAGTAGGAGAGGTAAACTACAGGGTCTACCAACGCGGGAAATGGAAGCCACAACAGATTTTTCATGTAAATCTCTTAAAACCCTGGAAGGACAGAGAGACTTTGCTGGCCACGTCTCCGGCCGCAACAGTCCGGCGACCGGTGATCCCTGACGTCCCCATAACGGAGTCCCTATCCCTGGTGCAACAAAGTGACGTTAGGGCGTTTTTGTAGAGACTTGTAAAATAGAGACTTTTTCTCCCCCTTACCCGGACGAACCAACGTGATTCAGCATGGAGCTCCTGCATCATTCCAACGAATGATGGATAAAACTTTGAGCCTACATCGCCCGTATGCAGCTGCTTATTTGGACGATGTGATCATCCAAAGCCCAGATTGGGAATCGCACCTGCTCCGGGTACAAGCAGTGGTAGATTCCCTTAAGAAAGTAGGTCTTACGGCCAACCCAAAAAAGTGTGCCATAGGCCTGGAGGAAGCCAAATACCTTGGCTACGTTATTGGCCGGGGACTGGTCAAGCCCCAGACCAAAAAGGTTGAGGCAATTTAAAAATGGCCCCAACCGATAAACAAAAAACAAGTTCGGGCCTTTATTGGCATTACGGGATATTACCGGCGGTTTATACCTGACTTTGCCACCATTGCCGCCCCTCTGACCGACCTGACAAAGGGCAGAGGGTCGGCCATGGTTAAATGGAATCCTGAAGCTGAGGAGGCCTTCCAGAAGTTAAAGCGGGCCCTTTGTGTACTACCGGTGTTGGTAACCCCGGACTTCTCAAAGGAGTTTGTGGTACAGACAGACGCCTCTGAGGTGGGCCTAGGGGCTGTCCTATCCCAAACCAGAGATAGTGAGGAGCACCCAGTGGTATACATGAGCCGAAAGCTGAACAAGCATGAAAAGAACTATGTCATTGTTGAGAAGGAGTGTCTGGCTATTAAATGGGCCCTAGACTCGCTGAAATATTACTTATTGGGAAGGTCGTTTAAGCTCGTCACCGACCATGCACCCCTAAAGTGGATGTGTGACAACAGGGAAAAAAATAGCCGTGTGACAAGATGGTTTCTGGCCTTACAGCCCTTTAAGTTTTCAGTAGAGCATAGGCCGGGCAAGCTCCAAAACAATCCAGATGCCCTCTCCCGCATGCATTGTATGCTGGGGACAGTTACTCAGCCGCCGGGGCTAGAGCAGAGGGGGGGGGGATATGTGACGGTATGCAAGGTGAGGTGGTGGATGATAGGTATGTTTCACCTCGCGTGCGCTCTATTGTCAGGGACTGAACCGGAATCCAGCCCGGGTTTTTCCAGCCTCTGTGGCAGGCTTGGTTCTGGTCCAGAGATTATGGTCCACTGGAGTTCACCTCCAGGTGGACTTTAAATAAACAGGAAGAGAGCACAATAGCTCTCTCATGTGCTGAGTCTCAGGACTGTAACCTGTGTTGCTGAAGAGAGAGCTATGTTTGGATGCGGGAAAAACAAAAGGTTTGCTTCACCATTTGTGTTGTGGATGTTGGGGAGCAGCCCCACACCGTATAGTCAGGACACGACTGTATAGCTTAGCGCCGGATGGCAAGGATTTACTTTATGTTTTGTTTGTTTTCTGCTGTGCAAACCTTTGTGCCTAAATAAACCTGGCAACAAGCCAGATTTTCAAGGAAACTGCCTGCTTACGGACTGTCTGTTCAGAAAAAGGTGATCCCCACGAGCTAATCTCCCACAATATATATTTGTGGTCAAGGCTCCGGGGGGAGTGTGGAACGAAGGAGGAGAAACTGGACGTGGTAGGACCTAACTGGCTAGTGGTGTGCCTTTAGCCATGTAACGCAGGTAGCCAAAAAGGGGGCTAACCCGGGGAGTCTGAGTTAAGAGTGAGACTGGAAATGAGGGAGGGTAGGGTGGGACACTGCGCGATACCGACACCTGGGAGGAGAGCGTGGGGCCGGCTAAATACCCTATGCCCCTCCCACAAATGCAGGCTGGGAATCCAGCCTGCCAACTTGTGGTCAAGGCTCCGGGGGGAGTGTGGAACGAAGGAGGAGAAACTGGACGTGGTAGGACCTAACTGGCTAGTGGTGTGCCTTTAGCCATGTAACACGGGTAGCCAAAAAAGGGGGCAAAATATGGATTTAGGCAGTTTATTATTTGAGAATTATACAAGACCAAACTGGAAAAAGCTTTGGCAATCTCGACCCGTGGATGTGGGATGTAATGGGAAAAATATGAAGATTGCCATCGTCCCATCTTTCGTATGACGTGAGCGGGAACGCCATGTTTGGAAGCTGCGGATGCGGCCCCTATTTGGAAAGAGTGTCCGGAGATGGAGGCAGCGTGGAACCCCAGACCTGAAACTATGGAACGAATGTGCCCGATGAACTGCGCGGATGTCAGCGAAAGCACGGGGAAAGGCAGTAAGGGGCTGTCGGGAGTTCTCTCGTGGAGAGTGGAAAGTAGCTGATTGAACACTGACACTGGGCACCAAGGATTGGACGAATTGAAATACCCGATCTGTACCGGTGGACCGACTTGGGAGGTTTTGGAGGAAAGTAGAGAGAAGTTGAAGTGGTCTGAACTACGACGGAGCTGACTGATTGCCGGCCCTGGGTTCTGGGCTGAGGTGCAGCAGAATTCCACAGGCCTGAGGAACCCATGGAAGCTGAGATAGAGGGCAGCTTTGAGGATCAAACTTCGGAAAGGGCCAAAAGGACTGCCATCTAGGGCGGCAGAATTTTTTGGGAATAAATCCCCTGTGACTGGTTGTCTGGTGGGAGTGGAAGGAGAAGAGAGCTTCTGAATGCCTCTCAAGACCGCCTTGACTGCCTGGGAGGAAAAGAAAGAGGTATGACTGGGATGACTGATCATGTGGTTGTGAGTGATGGAGTGAAGCGGGCGTGGTGGGTGAGTGGCGGTATGGCTGTATGGCTGAGCTCCTCAAGACTCAGGTGGACCAGGACCCAGGAGCGGAGCCCGGCTGCATACCCCCGCAAGGCCGGGGAGCGTCACTCAGGGGAATGCATCCAGGCTCCCAGCAAGGCGATCCCGGGCGTCAAAACGCGCAGCCAGTTCCCCAGGAAGGGAACGGCGAGGCAGGGGTTAATGTGGCGGAAACAGTGTGCCTCTTGACAATGTCTCAGAGACGCCTGGCAGTTTTGAATATCTGCATTTGTTAGCGGGTGAGGTAACGGTGCAGAGCCGTGATCTGAAAAAGGAGGCACCCGTGCTATGGCGTGATCCCATGCTGAATGGATCCCTCACCTGGACAATTTGGGGACTCAGATGCGTCTCTGCTTCCGCACCCACGAACCAAAACAGACACCCAGTCAAAATGCATCACATCTTGTTTGGTGAGCGAATCTTGCTTGCTGGCACACTGTTTGACTTCCCACAGCCGTATGAAACTTCCCTGACACGTATCTCAGAGACCGGACCCCCATGCCCCAATGGGAAGAGCGATGAGGAGACCGGTCCCGAGAAACGGCGCAGGAGCGGGGAACTGATGGGCGGGAGAGGAGGCGTGTCGTCCCGGCCGCGGTGGGATTCGAGGCAGCGGGGCGGTCATGCGCAGATGCGGGCGATGGTGAGCGGCGAAACTAGTCAAGCCCGGAGGAAGGCGTGGAGCGTGCGGCTGACGCACGCTGAGTTATTTTGAGGGCACACCAAATTTACACTGCTATACAAGCTGTACACTGACTACTTTACATTGTATAAATGTGTCATATGTTCCGTGTTGTCCCATGAAAAGATTGAATAACATATTTACAAAAATGTGAGGGGTGGATCACTTTTGTGAGATACTGTATGTATAATATATTAAATACATGTTAAAATATTCAATATGTCAATAATTATGTTAATGAGATTGGAAAGTTGTGATGTCATGTAATTTGCCTAATCAGGCAATGAATGTTTAAACCATGGCCATTCCAAAAGTACCATTCTTAAATGTGCACTTTCGTTTAACAAACTTTATACATGCAAACATAAGTAACTTTATAATATATGTACATACATATTATGATTTACAGATAATTATTTGTATTATTGTTTGCATTTACACAAATCTGGGCAACCTAAATGTCATGCCTTTTATTTTGTGCAGATTAGTTTATGTCAGCCAAATGAGATTTCTTCAAGAAGAGGCACCAAGCGCTTTTCGAGGGTGCGTGACTGACATCAGCTAATTTGCATACTTTTTCCATTGCTTGCAAGTAGAGTTGAGCGGACACCTGGATGTTCAGGTTCGCCGGGTTCGGCCAAACTTCACAAAAAAATTCAAGTTCGGAACCCGAACTTGACCCCGAACCCCATTGAAGTCAAATTTAAGAGTCGAAAGGCATAGAAGTGGGATAGTATTGCTGAGAATGGCATCATCTGCACTGGCCATGTTAGTGGAGTACTCGAAACAGCGCAACAAGGCACATGGGTCTTGCATGGAGGCCCACTCATTGGTGGTGAAGTGGTGCTGTTCCGCAGAGCGACTTACTCGTGCATGCTACAGCTGAAACTCCACTATTGCACAGTCTGGCCAGCATGTGCAAGGTGGAGTTCCACCTTGTGGCCACGTCGCATATGAGGCGGCAAACGCGAAGGCCGAAGTTACGCTGCAGCGCTGACAGGCGAGCAGCAGCAGGGTGAGAACGCCGAAAGCACGCACAGATGGGTCGCACTTTCTGCAGCAGCTCTGACATATTGGGGGGATTTTTAAGGAATTTCTGCACCACCAAATTCAGCATATGTGCCAGGCAAGGGATGTGCATCAAACCGGGCTGGGCCCAGAGCTGCTACGAGATTTTGCCTATTAATACACACCACCAACCCGGCTTGAGGCTGACTGGCACCAACCACTCATCGGTCTGTTGTTCCATGCCCGTCTACAGCTCCTGCACGGTGTGGGGTTTGTCCCCCAAATAGATATGTTTTAAAACTGCCTGCTGTCGTTTACCCCTGGCTGTGCTGAAGTTGGTGGTGAAGGTGTTACGCTGACCAGATGAGGAGCTGGTAAAGGATGAGGAAGCAGAGTAGAAGGAGGAAGCAAAAGGAGGCAAAGAGAAACATCCTGCAATCCTTAGTGGTGGAAGAACATGCGCCAAACTGCTATACACCTCAGGCCCAGCCGCCACTGCATTTACCCAGTGTGCTGTTAGGAAGATATAACATCCCTGACCGGGCTTACTGGTCCAGGTATCCGGTGTTAGGTGGACCTTGCCACAGATGGCGTTGCGCAGTGCACACCTGATTTTGTCCCCCACTTGGTTGTGCAGGGAAGGGATGGCTCACCTGGAAAAGTAGTGGCGGCTGGGCACAACGTACTGTGGGACAGCCACTGCCATCTAATTCTTAAAACTGTCCGTGTCCACCAGACAGAATGACAGGATTTCAAAGGCCAGTAATTTTGAATTGCTAGCATTCAGGGCCAGGGATCGCAAGAGGGTAGGTGGGTACTTTCTCTTTCGCGCCAGTGTTTGGGAGATAGACGGCTGGACGCTTCCATGGGACATTGTATAGATGCTTGGTGACCGAGGTAGTGGCGTTGCTGACACATCCTCTGTTTGCGGGGTGGCAGGTGAAGAGGCCGAGACTGCAGCAGAAGAGGAAGAGGAGTCAGACACCTTTCTTGGTTTTTGAGGTGTCTACTCCAGCTCGTGCTTTGCACTTAGATGCCTGGTCATGCAGGTTGTGTTCAGGTTTAGAATGTCTATGCCTCGCTTCAGGGTCCGCTTGCACAGCATGCAAACCCACCCGTGTCTTGTGGTCAGCACATTGTCTGAAGAACTGCCACGCCAGGGAACTCCTTGGAGCTGGCTTTGGTGTGCTCGGTCCCTTGGTGCGGTGGGCGGTAGCAGACATACTGTCTAGGGGATGGCCTCTCAGTTTTTGCACCCTGCTCCCTCTTTTGCTGTGCTGGCAGCTCTATGCGACCACCGCCTCTTCCTCCGAACTAACAGGTCACTCGCATGACCTTGATTCCATGTGGGGTTGAGGACCTCATAATCCTCCACATCATCTTTCACCCAGTCTTCACCCCTGCCTTCCTTGTCAGTCGGCACACTGCAGAAAGCCACAGCAGTTAGCACCTGTGTTTCGTCATCATCCGAGATGTGCTGTGGTGGTCCTCCCATGTACTCATCCTGAAACATAAGTGGTTGGGCTTCGGTGCACTCAATCTGTTCCACTTCTGGAGCAGGGCTATGTGGATGGCCCTGGGAAACCCTGCTAGCAGAGTCATCAAAAAGCAGAAGAGACTGCTGCATTGCTTGGGGCTCAGACTGCTTGGCTGATTTGCAAGGGGCTGTGGTGAAAGACTAATGGACATTGGCTGCAAGTGCCAACTATGATCTTTCAGCAGGGGACTGGGTGGGAGACAATGTGAAGAAACTGGAGGCACTGTCAGCCACCCAATCTACTATCGTCTGTAATAGTTCTGGCCTCACTATTCGTAGAGCCGCATTCGGCCCTACCAAATAACACTGAAGGTTCTGTCGCCTACTCGCACCCGAGGAAGGTGTCTCACTTGTGCGAGTAGCTGGCACAGATCGATCACGTCCTCTCGCTGCAACAGGAGCTCCACCAACACCAGAAGCACCACCACCAAGGCCACGTCCCTTATTAGATGCTCTCCTCATTCTTTGCGTTCACCAATCAAGCTAACAGATGGTTTATGTCAGGCGTCAACAATTAAGTTCAATGACATTAAGGCTGTGCCGTGTCATAAAGAGAAAACAGCAGTGTGACAGGCCAATTTAATACAATTGCTTTACGGTCACAAAAAATGTGAATTTGTCAACCAACAATGTAACAGCAGTATTAACTGGTTTTATTGGACTGTCAGAAATGCAGCGCAGGCCGCAAATGTACTATCTCGCGCAAAAAGTGAGTTGTTTTCAAACGACAATGTAACAGCAGTAGAGTTGAGCAGACACATGGATGTTCAGGTTCTATGGGTTCAGCCGAACTTCACAAAAAAGTTTGAGTTCGGGGCCAGAACGTGACCTGAACTTGACCCCGAACTCCATTGAAGAAAATGGGGACCCAAACTTTGGAGCACTAAAATGGCACTACAAAAGTATTGGAAAGGGCTAGAGGGCTGCAAAAGGCAGCAAAATGTGGTTAAGAGCATGGCAAGTGCTCTGCAAACAAATGTGGATAGGGAAATGAGTTAAAATAAAATACGTAAAAATAAAAAATTATAATCTTGATCAAGTAGGAGTAGCAGGTTGAGGAGGCGGTGGATGTGGTGGTGTAGGTGGAAGTGGTAGTGGAGGAGGAGGTAGCCAACATTGGTTTTTGGTTTTTATTTATTTATTTATTTGTGGTTATGGCTACGGCCAAGAGGTATCCGGAAAACCCTAGGGAGAAAACAACGGGAACAACCTAACCCAGCTAGGCGTGTCTTAGCTGACCTCACTAAATGGCTTGTTGTGTGCCCTAAGCCATGATCATGGGTAGGCCTATAAGTGGGCAAAAACCAAGCCAAGTAGGGTAGAAGAGGAATTTGAATGGCATGTACAAACTAATCCCCAAGCCAACTGCAAGGCATCTGGGAGCTAGAGCGAAAATTCGGGGTATGTGAGGCAAGACCAGTAGGAAACCTACAACCCATCTTGTGGATGTCAAGGCCAGAGACATGATGCTCAATATTGCGGATATTGCACAAAAGCGGAATGGAGGACCGAGAAAACGTTGTGAAATGGATCATAAAAACCAACTGAAACTTGTAAAGTTTGGTTCTAGTGTGAGCAATGCCCTAGCGTCAGGAGATCATGGGACCAAAACCTAACTGCCTAGACTATGCAGGAATGAGGGCCAAAAAGAACCATGTAGATAGGAAGAGAATCCTTGAATAGTTACCCAGACAACAGCTATCCGCGCTTTGTTCTACTGTGCGCCCCTGAGAATTGTTTTTACGCTTGAGACGTGAAGACCGACCTACTATCTGAATCTTCTACCGTGAGAAAATGCTGGACCTTGTCCAAAATCTGATTCAGCGTGGTTGTAGGGAGTCGGAGGTTAGTGCGGCAAGAAGCTATGAAGCCATAATATACAAGATTCTGTCTATGCCCTCCCATGAGTGAGGGAATGCAATGCAATGAAGCTACTGGCGAAAATAAATTCCTGGTCGTGGTAAAAAGGCAAAGACTTTGCGTGGGGACCTGGTTGACAAAATATGATCGACTACAATCAGAGACTGAAATGCTAGAGCGAATTGCCCTACTTGTTCTTCCTCTGGCAGGACCTGAACAAAAGCATGAATAATTAAAGAAAGACGAAATATCTGCGTAAGACATGACAATAATGCTGTAGGGCGAACCGGACCAGTTTGCGGTCAAAACATAAAATGAGCGATCAACATGGATTATTAGGGAAGCAGGTATGTATGCGATACATAGGGGCCATGGGGCCGAAGCAGTCGTCGGGCCCCCGAAGCCATGGGGCCGAAGCAGGTCGTCGGGCCCCCGAAGCCATAGGGCCGAAGCAGTCGTCGGGCCCCCAAAGCCATAGGGCCGAAGCAGTCATCGGGCCCCCGAAGCCATAGGGCCGAAGCAGGTCGTCGGGCCCCCGAAGCCATGGGGCCGAAGCAGTCGTCGGGCCCCCGAAGCCATGGGGCCGAAGCAGTCGTCGGGCCCCCGAAGCCATGGGGCCGAAGCAGTCGTCGGGCCCCCGAAGCCATGGGGCCGAAGCAGTCGTCGGGCCCCCGAAGCCATGGATCAACATGGAGTGATCAACATGGATTATTAGGAAATTAGGGAAGCAGGTATGTGTGCGATACATAGGGGCCAAATCAGCCTAGATGCACAGATGGACAACCAACCAGGCAATCAGCCCAGCTGGTTTGAAAACAGTCGTCGGGCCCCCGAAGCCATGGGGCCGAAGCAGTCGTCGGGCCCCCAAAGCCATTTTTTTTAAAGAATTATAACTATGAAAAGTGACATGAATAAGGTGCACGTGAATTAAACCATGAGCCTGACCGATGTGGCAGGTGATACCCAAGATAAACTACGTGGCCTGAATAACATGCAAGGCGAAATATCGCTAGGAACGAGACCTGACCGACGTGGAAGGTGACCCCAATAGTTCAACTGCATGACCTGAAAAGACGAAGGGAAACGTGACAGAAAATGGAGATAATAACGGACATTAACTCAAATTAATAACATAAGCAGGTAAAGATATGAGTCATTCAAAAGCATAGCTGCACAGGTGGACAGACAACCATTGGTCAGACCCCTGAAGCCATGGGCTGAAGCAACCACCAGGGGCCCATGGGGCCGGGCAGCCGCCGGGATGCGAACCTTAGAATTAAGGACGGCTGGGGAAAAGATTGGGCCTTAACCCAACGGGTTTAGTAAGCAACCGGGACTCGAGAACCTAGAAAGACAAAGACATGGACTCGCATAACCTCCAACAGAAACCTGGGACACTAACCAGCCTACAACCATGTCGTACCCTTAACAAACAAAACATGAAAAGCGGTCAAGGGGCCCCCGGAGCCATGAGGCCGGATCAGTCATAGGGCCCCCTAAGCCAGAGGGATGACGTTGCGGTGACGATAAGTAATTAAAACGTAAGCCGGACCTGATGGCATATGAAGCAACTTGAATGATTGGATTGGTTAGAAGGTGGCCTAAGGAACATGACTGCCAACAGGCGTTAAAAATATAGACATTAGTAATCCGAAGCACGTGCATACATAAAACACTAACCACCGTGAACCATAAACGTAAACATGAAATGCCTGTGAACAGCTTGTGAAAACATACCAGGAAACTGACTCCTATCGGCCCACTGACCTCCGCTGAGGAGCTGTTTGGTGAACTGGGGCAGGAGACCAGTCTGAGTAAATACGAAACAGGATTAAACAGAAACTAGGCCTATGGAATGTGACAGACCACCGAGGAAGGGAACGTAAGCCTGAAAAGAACGCAGTTATGTTTGTCAGGAGAGAGGTACCAGAGTGGTGGGTGCAGACTGCCCCGGTGAGATTGAGCAAAACCATGATGTAGCAATAAACAGGAGAATGCAGCTTTGAGTGGGAGCAGAGTACAACACATGATGTAACAACAAATGGGTGAATGCAGCTTTGGATGTGAGTGGTACCTAAAAACATGGTAAAGGCGCATGAAAAGCATGGTATAAAGACGTATAAATGCAACCTGAAAGTGAGCAGAGTATTGACGTGATGCGAAAGCAGACATGTGGACGCAGCTCTAGTAGTGAAAGGAGTATAGGACAAGATGTGAAAAGCAGACATGCGGACGCAGCTTTGGATGTGAACGGAATATTAACTTGATGTGACCGCAGACATGGAAAGCGGCTTTGGTGAGTGGGGTATACAACCTGGTGTAGCAGTAGAACTGTGAACACAACTTTGGGTATAAGCAGAGCATGAAAATTGGTATAAAGGCAGCTCTGGTTGTGAGTGGAGCAAGGTGGGAACACCAGGGTGGTGCGTCCAGAGCATGAAAACGGAGTAACAGTAGCAGCTATGGCTGTAAGCCGAGTATACAACATGTAATAACAGGCATGTAATACGGATCCGGCTGTCGGCTGGGGATCGAATGAGATGTAACAGCCAACAGGTGAGCGCAGCTTGAGTGTGAGACCAATCTGAGTGAATACGAACCAAGAGTAGAAAAGTGCAGTACAGTGAAGACGTGCCGATGCAGCATAAGACATTAAATAAAAGCAGAAAGTGTAAATGCCGCTCAGGATAACAGCGGAGCATGAAAGTATGAGATTGTGGAGAAGCTCTGCCTGTATATTTATGTTTAAATTGTACTGGAGCTGTCATTTGGCATTCCGGGCACTAGAGGCCGCTGTTTTGCAGCACAGTCAGCATGCTTCTGGGTGAACCAGTAAATGTTGATCTGACATGGTGGAAAGATTGTGCTGTGAGGGGCTGAATCCGATTCCATCCTGGCTTGCAGATGTCCGGCAGTGAATGGCTACTCAAAGGAAGGAGAGCATCTGCTGTCCCCTGTCTGGATCCAGCACTTTGAAAGAGAGGTTGTCCCAGGAAGACCAGTTCCAGTATATGGACAGAAAACCTTAGCATCAAGCAAGGCCGCACGGTTGCTGAGAGCTTGGTGGCCATCCCGGGTAAGCGGCATCCTAGGGCCCAGAACGGACGCAGGTCAGTACACCTGATTACCAATTGTACTTCACTGTTTGGCGCCTAAAGTAACAGAGACTAGCCTAGGCCTTGTATGCGCTAGTTAGATAGGATTATAGCTTTGTTAGGCCTTACTGTACTGGACTGCAGCGCAGTAATTTACTTGCAGGCTCTGCTGCGTCTGCCACCGGTTAGGTGTGTCTTCTATAGCGGCACAGTACGACTTGTAGGCTCTGCTGTGTATGCCAGAAGGCTAGGCCTGTCCCTCGGACAGGGATGGTGACTGTGGGCCTGAGGTAAATTACTTATACTGTTTGTACTTGTGTTAATACTGTTTCCAAAGTAAAGTTTATATTCTTGCATATAAAGCTGGTGTCAGTGTTGCTTCCATGTCTGTGACTTTGCTGTATCCTGGGGAGCCCACCCCGGTACACGGCTTACGAAAGTGAAATACATGAAGTTTAAAGATGGTGGTAGTGGGGGGGAAAAGGGGGGGGGAGACACATGGCAAGGAACAGCTACAGCAAAAGGCCTAAACAATAAACACTGCGTCCGATCTCCAAACATGACGTCAGGTGCAGCCCGGGTAACTCTTACTTCAGCCGGATTGCTGTAAAGAAACTTTTCATACGAGACGAACGAAGCAAAGTGAAACTTGTAAGATTTATAGGAACCAACTCTTATTACCAACAAACAAAAAAGAAAAGCAAATGGAAGTATATAGGCCCAAACGAGCAAACCTGAGGTAGCAGATTCTGAGGCGAAGCCTCCTGTTCGCTAGCAAAGTCGGATCCGACCGGCCTGGAGAGACGGCCCCGGCCCAACCTTCTTACGTAGTATGGCGGGTGCATGCTACGGTAGCAGAGAGCAAAATAACAAGCTCCATGCTGCAAAGAAAGAATCCTACCACCAGAGAACCTAGTGTGCTAATGACACCCAGCGGCAGCTGTGCACCTGAAAACACACACCTGTGAGTGAGGGTGTGGCTCGTATATGAAGAGCCTCCGCCCCTCCCACAAATGCAGGCTGACTAATCAGCCTTACCAACTTATTTATTGTTCAAATTTGGGTAGACCCCAAAACATTGGGAAATATAAAAAATAAAACAAAGAGAAAGTGCGCTGGAGTACAACAATGGCTGGGTGAGGCCGGTATACATGTCTATTCTGCACAAGGTACAGCCAAGTCCTGTGGGATTTCTGCCTGGTTCATTTTAATGAACATAGGCTTGTCCACATGGGCTGTGGACAGGCGGCTGCGCTTTTTTCCCTCCTGCCGTGCTAATCAAATGTTCAGATAACACATTGGCTGCAGGGCAGGCCAGCACCTCCAAGTAGAGTTGAGCGGACACCTGGATGTTCGGGTTCGACAGGTTCGTCCGAACTTCGGAAAAAAGTTTGAGTTCCGAACCTGAACTTGACCCGAACCTGACCCTGAACCGGAACCCCATTAAAGTCAATGGGGACCCGAACTTTTGAGCACTGAAATGGCTGTAAAAATGTCATGGAAAGGGCTAAAAATAATAATAATCTTGCTCTAGGAGGACCAGGTCCATATGGAGTAGGAGGTTGAGGAGGCGGTGGATGTGGCGGTGTAGGTGGAAGTGGCGGTGGAGGAGGTAGCCTACACTGCTTTTTGGTTTAAAATTTATTTCAATTTTTTTAAATTAGGGTACACCCCAAAACATTTGGAAATATAACCCTCCAGTTGTGCTAAACACACGTTCAGACAATACACTGGCTGCAGGGCAGGCCAGAACCTCCTGCATAAAGGGCAAGCTCAGGCTATGTGCCCAATTTGAAGACCCAGAAGTTGCAGGGGCTGACCCCTGTCAGTTAGTTCATCTAGACATGTGCATACTTACTGCCCCACCATGTCACACATCCCCGTGATGTTCACGATCCAATTTGATATCTGCTCTATAAACTTTTGATGTTCTTTTATGCGCCTACCATGGTGATCACCGGTGGCAGGGAATTTGGGTTCCAGGCCGGAGAGGGAGCGTGAGAAAAAGAGACCAAATTTAAGGGAGATAAATTTATTTTTAAAAATTGGGATCAAGCAGAAATTTATATATATTTTTTAACCTGTCTACTAGGAATAGCAGTGGTACTTCACACCCAAACATTGTTGAATTTCAACTGAAAATGTAACTGACAATTAATTTATTTATTTTTAACCGGCCTACTAGGTATAGCAGTGGTACATCACACCCAAAAATTGGTGAATTTCAACCCAAAAAGTAAATGACAATTTTTTTGTTGTTGTTTTACCGGCCTACTAGGTATAGCAGTGGTATATCACACCTAAAAATTGCTGAATTTCACCCGAAAATGTAAATGACAATTTTTTTGAACTGGCCTACTTGGTATAGCAATGGTTCTATACACCCAAAAATTGGTTTATTTCACCCGAAAATGTAAATTATTTTTTTTTTTTAACCGACCTACTAGGTATAGCAGTGGTACTATACACCCAAAAATTGCTGAATTTTACCAGAAAATGTAACTGAAAAAGTAGTGAAATATAAAATAAAATACATACAAATAAATAAATAAAATTTGATTTATGAGGTGGAGTTCCATATGGAGTAGGAGTTTGAGGAGTCGGTGGACGTAGCGGTGTAAGTGAAAGTGGCGGTGGAGGAGGACGAGGTAGCCAACACAGGTTTTTGATTCTAATTTTATTTTGTAAAATTAGGGTACACTCTAAAAGAGTGTTAAATATATCCAAAATACAACAATGAGCAATTGCGCTGCAATATAACAATGGCTGGTTAAGGCCGGTATACATGTCTATTCTGCACAAGGTACAGACAAGTCCTGTGGGATCCATGCCTGGTTCATTTTAATGAATGTGAGCTTGTCCACATTGGCTGTGGACAGGCGGTTGCGCTTGTCTGTGATGACGCCCCCTGCCGTGCTAAACACACGTTCAGACAATAAACTGGCTGCAAGGCAGGCCAGCACCTCCAAGGCGTAAACGGCAAGCTCAGGCCATGTGCCCAATTTGGAGACCCAGAAGTTGAAGGGGCCAGACCCGTCATTCAGTACATGTAGGCGTGTGCACACATACTGCTCCACCATGTTGGTGAAATGCTTCCTCCTGCTAAGACGTTCCATATCAGCTGGTGGTGCTGGCTTGCTGACAAAGCTTTTCCACATTTCGGCCATGCTAACCCTGCCTTCTGAGGTGCTGGCGGTGCCCCAGCTGTGTTGGCCACCTATTCCTCGTCCTCTGCCTTCGCCTTGTGCTTCCACTGTGCCCCCACAGTCAGGTGGAAATGCCACCAGCAGCGCGTCTACCAGCGTGTGCTTGTACTCGCGCATCTTACGATCACGCTACAGTGACGGAATTAAGGACGGTACGTTGTCCTTGTAACGGGGATCCAGCAGCGTGGCCACCCAGTAATCAGCACAAGTTAGAATGTGGGCAACTCGGCAGTCGTTGCAGAGACACTGCAGCATGTAATTGCTCATGTGTGCCAGGCTGCCCTGAGGCAACGAAAAGCTGTCCTCTGTGCGCGGTGTATCGTCTGTGTCCTCTGTATCCCCCCCCAGCCATGCACCAGTGATGGCCATGAGCTGGTCTGGGTGCCATCCTGCTGTTAACATGGTTCCTTCTCCTCCATCTACTCCTCCTCATCCTCCACCTCGTCATCCTCCAGAACTGTGCCCTGGCTGAACAATTGTGTACCTTGGGTTTGTGGGTGCAGAAATCCACCCTCAGAGCCACTTGGGAATGACTGGCTGGAAACCCTACGAAATAATCCCTCTTCCTTCTCCTCCTCTGCCACATCCTCTTCCATCATCACTAGGAGCGTTTTTACAAGGTGGCATAGAAGTGGCATAGTAACACTGAGAACAGCGTTATCGGCACTGGCCATGTTGGTGGAGTACTCGAAACAGCGCAACAAGGAACACAGGTCTTGCATGGAAGCCCAGTCATTCGTGGTGAAGTTCCACCGAGCGACTCACCCGTGTGTTCTGCAGCTGAAACTCCACTATTGCCTCCTGCTGCTCGCACAGTCTGGCCAGCATGTGCAAGGTGGAGTTCCACCTTGTGGGCACGTTGCATATGAGGCGGTGAGCGGGAAGGCCGAAGTTACGCTGCAGCACTGACAGACGAGCAGCAGCAGGGTGAGAACGCCGAAAGCGCGCACAGACGGCCCGCACTTTATGCAGCAGCTCTGACATATCGGGGTAATTTTTAAGGAATCTCTGCACCACCAAATTCAGCGCCAGGCAAGAGATGTGTGTCAAACCGGCTAGTCCCAGAGCTGCTATGAGATTTCGCCTATTATCGCACAGCACCAGGCCGGGATTGAGGCTGACTGGCACAAACCACTCATCGGTCTGTTGATCAAGCCCCGTCCACAGCTCCTGCATGGTGTGGGGTTTGTCCCCCAAACAGATAAGTTTTAAAACAGCCTACTGTCATTTACCCCTGGGTGTGCTATAGTTGGTGGTGAAGGTGTTATGCTGACCGGATGAGGAGCTGGTAGAGGATGAGGAAGCAGAGTAGGAGGAGGAAACAACAGGAGGAAAACAGATTTCTTTGCCCAAAATGGCTGTATTTCAAATGCCTGAATCAAACCCCTGTATTTAAAGGGTGTATCTCACATGGCCTGACCCACTGTAGGCCTCAATTAAAGATTTGTTTGCCCAAAATAGCTGTATTTCAAATACCTGAATCAAACCCCTGTAGATACAGGGTGTATCTCACACGGCCTGAGCCACAGTAGGCCTCAATTAAAGATTTGTTTGCCCAAAACAATCTCTGAATCTCACCCAAATGTATTAAGGGTGTATCTCACAATGACATATGCAGAAAAGGCTGCCAAATAAACTTTTTTTGCCCAAACGGGTGTTTGTTTATTAGCTCAATATGGCAACAGTATATAACCCAGGAATTTCGTAAAATTCACGCAAAAACGTGCTTATGCTGCAATGCCTAAAATATTGTGTATTTTGCACCAAAAAGGGTGTTTTATTAATGAAAGAATATAAGCCCTTTATATACAGGGTGTATCTCACACGGCCTAACCCACAGTAGGCCTGAATTAAAGATTGGTGCACCAAATGGCGGTATTTCAAATCTCTGAATCTAACCCAAATGTATTAAGGGTGTATCTCACAATGACATCTATATCAAAGGCTGCCAACTAAAAATGTTTTGCCCAAACAAGTATTTGTTTAACAACTGAATTTGACAGCAGTATATAAGCCTGTAATTTCACACATGCTGATAGTTGTTTTTGGCAAAATGATGGGTGTATTTCTAGCTTAAATTGCACACTGACTAATCCAGATGTTGTATATTGGCCAAAAAAATTGGGATTTTCAATGTCCCAAAAGCTCAGATGCAGTGCTGGTGCACTGAGCTTGCATAAAATGGCCGCCGCCGCCGCCCACCTAACTGACTTATTAAGGTTATTTTTTTCAGGTCAATTGGCTCAGGGCAGGAAAAAACTAATTGTGCCCTGCACCCACAAAACACAATGTATGTAGATTGCTGAGTTAGATTCAGATTTTGAGCAAAGACTCTCTCTTATTCTCTCCCTGAAATTAACAGCAGCATCCTCTCCCTACACTAAACACAGCAGAGTGACGTGCAGCGCTACGCGACTCCAGCTTATATAGAGGCTGGGTCACATGCTACACTGGCCAATCACAGCCATGCCATTAGTAGGCATGGCTGTGATGGCTTCTAAGGTCAGAGAGTTAACCTCTTGTTGATTGGCTGCTCTGCAGCATTTCAAAAAGCGCCAAGAAAGCGCCGAACACCGAACCCAAACATTAACTGAAATGTTTGGGTTCGGGTCTGGTGTCCAAAAATCCTAAAGTTCGGTACGAACCCGAACTTTACAGTTCGGGTTCGCTCAACCCTACCTCCAAGGCGTTAAGAGCAAGCTCAGGCCATGTGCCCAAGTTGGAGACCCATTCAGTATGTGTAGGCGTGTGCATCCATACTGCTCAACCATGTCGCAAATCCCTGTGATGTCCATGATGCAATTGAATATCTTCCCTATCAACTTTCGATGTTCTTTTAGGCGTCTACCATGGTGATCACGGGTAAAGGGAAATCAGAGTTCAATGCCAGAGAGGGAGCGTGAGAAAGGGATACCACATTTAAGGGAGGTCAATGGATGAAATTAAATGTGATTGAACGGAAATGTGGGACAAATTATTGAAGCAGAAGCTTCCAAGTAAAGGAGAGGGCGCGCAGCAATTACCCACTCCCGACTCAGGGAGGTAGTGACGATAAATAACAATACAGGACTCCTAAGATGCCCTGTTATTGGAATGATTAATAAAAAAATTACAGGGAATGTCACTGGGGTATTTTGTATTTGGAAACATTAGACAGGAGAGGCCCTGTTGCCGCTTTGTTGACTCTAGATAACTTCTGCCTGATCGCCTGTCCCCGTGACATCAACGATCCAATTGGATATCTTCTCTATCAACTTTTGATGTTCTTTTATGCGCCTACCATGGTGATCACGGGTAGCAGGGAATCAGGGTTCCACGCCGGAGAGGTAGCGTGAGAAAGGGATACCAGATCCAAGGGAGATCAATAGATGATATGTGATTGAGCGGAAATGTGGGACAAGTTATTAAAGCGGAAGGATCGAATGAAAGGAGTGGGCGCGCGTCAATTAAAGACAGATTTTTAGAAATTTAAGTCCCTATCACCTATGCAGAGCAGGGGTTTTTCATCTGCAAAAATGAGTTAAATGTCACCCACCAATGGAACAGACGATTTAAAAAAAAAATTGGTCCCTTTCAACTATGCAGAAGAGGGGGGGTATTCACGGCAAAAATGGTAAAATGTCACCCAAGAATGTAACAGACACTTTTGCACCCTGTTTCCTCTTTTGATGTGCTGGTGCCTCTGTGCGACCACCGCCTCTTCCTCTGAACTAGACAGGTCACTCGCATGACCTTGATTCCATGTGGGGTCTAGTACCTCATCATCCTCCACATCATCTTCCACCCACTCTTTACACCTGCTCTCCTTCTCGGTCTGCAGACTGCAGAAAGCCGCAGCAGTTGGCACCTTTGTTTTGTCATCATCAGAGATATGCTGTGGTGGTCTTCCCATGTCCTCATCCTGAAACATAAGTGGTTGGGTATCAGTGCACTCAATCTCTTCCACTTCTGGTGCAGGGCTATGTGGATGGCCCATGGAAACCCTGCCAGCAGAGTCATCAAAAAGCATAAGAACCTGCTGCATGACTTGGGGCTGAGACTGCTTGCCTGATTTGCAAGGGGGTGAGTTGAAAGACAGATGGCCATGGGCTGTAGGTGCCAACTCTGATCTTTCAACAGGGGACTGGGTGGGAGACAATGCAACGGAACTGTAGGCACTGTCAGCCCCCCAATCTACTATCGTCTGTACTTGTTCTGGCCTCACCATTCGTACTGTCCTAAATGCAGTGTAGGCTGCAAATGTACTTTCTAGCGCAAAAGATGAGCATTTGTAACCCAACAATGTAACAGACGAATTAGTGAAATTAAAATTAAAAATAATAATCTTGATCTAGGAGGTGGGGGTCCATATGGAGTAGAAGGTTGAGGAGGCAGTGGACATAGCGGTGTAGGTGGAAGCGGCGGTGGAGGAGGACGAGGTAGCAAACACTGGTTTTTGGTTTTAATTTTTTTATAGTTTTTTATTAGGGTATACTCCAAAAGAGTGTGAAATATACAAAATACAACAATGAGCAATCACGCTGTAGTATAACAATGGCTGGATAAGGCTGGTATACATGTCGATTCTGCACAAAGTGCGGACAAGTCCTGTGGGATCCATGCCTGGTTCATTTTAATGAACGTGAGCTTGCCCACATTGACTGTGGACAGGCGGCTGCACTTGTCTGTGATAACGCCCCCTACCGTGCAAACGTTCAGACAATACACTGTCTGCAGGGCAGGCCAGCACCTCCAAGGTGTAAAGGGCAAGCTCAGGCCAAATGCCCAATTTGGAAACCCAGAAGTAGAAGGGGGCAGACTCATCATTCAGT
Organism: Bufo gargarizans; assembly: GCF_014858855.1. Taxonomy (NCBI): domain Eukaryota; kingdom Metazoa; phylum Chordata; class Amphibia; order Anura; family Bufonidae; genus Bufo; species Bufo gargarizans. Next base: position 62,321,242 of record NC_058090.1, read on the forward strand.
ATGTGTAGGCGTGTGCACACATACTGCTCCACCATGTTGCTGAAATGCTGCTTCCTGCTAAGACGTTCCATATCAGCTGGTGGTGCTGGTTGTTGTGACGTGCTGACAAAGCTTTTCCACATTTCGGCTATGCTAACCCTGCCTTCTGAGGTGCTGGCGGTGCCTTAGCTGCATTGGCGACCTTTTCCTCGTCCTCTGCCTTCGCCTTGTGCTTCCCCTGTGCCCCTGCTGTCAGGTGGGAATGCGACCAGCAGCCGTCTACTTGCGCATCTTAGGATCATGCTCCAGTGATGGAATTAAGGACTGTACGTTGTCCTTGTAACGGGGATACAGCAGCGTGGCCACCCAGTAATCAGCACAAGTTAGAATGTGGCCAACTCGGCAGTCGTTGCGGAGACACTGCAACATGTAATCGCTCATGTGTGCCAGGATTCCCAGAGGCAACGACAAGCTGTCCTCTGTGGGAGGTGTATCGTCTGTGTCCTCTATATGCCCCCAGCCACGCTAGATTGATGGCCATGAGCTGGTTTGGGTGCCCCACTGCTGTGAACACTGTTCCGTCTCCTCCAGAACTGTGCCCTGGCTGGACAATTGTGTACCTGGCATATGTAGTGCAGGAACCCACCCTTGGAGCAACTTGTGAATGGCTGGCCTGAAACCCTTGGAAATGATCCCTTTTTCCTCCTCCTCCTGTGCCACATTCTATTTCATCATTGCCCGAAGCGTTTTTTCCAAGGAGGCATAGAAGTGGGAGAGTTACGCTGAGAACGGCTTCATTGGCACTGCCATGTTGGTGGAGTACTCGAAACAGTGCAACAAGGCACACAGGTCTCACATGGAGGCCCACTCATTGTTGGTGAAGTGGTGCTGTTCCGCAGAGCAACTCAACTGTGTGTGTGCAGATGAAACTCCACTATCGCCTGCTGCTGCTCGCACAGTCTGTGCATGTGCAAAGTGGTGTTTTACCTTGTGGGCACGTCGCATATGAGGCAGTGAGCGGGAAGGCCCTAGTTACGCTGCAGCGCTGACAGGCAAGCAGCAGCAGGGTGAGAACGCCGAAAGCACGCACAGACGGCCTGCACTTTCTGCAACAGCTCTGACATATCGGGGTAATTTTTAAGGAATTTCTGCCCCATCAAATTCAGCACATGCACCAGTCAAGGAATGTGTGTCAAACCAGCTAGGCCAAGAGCTGCTACGAGATTTCGCCCATTATCGCACACCAACAGGCCGGCTTGAGGCTCACTGGCACCAACCACTCATCGGTCTGTTGTTTCATGCCCATCTGCAGCTCCTGCGCGGTCCCCCAAACAGATAAGTTTTAAAAGTGCCTGCTGTCGTTTACCCCTGGCTGTGCTAAAGTTGGTGGTGAAGGTGTAACGCTGACCGGATGAGGAGGCGGTAGAGGATGAGGAAGCAGAGTAGGAGGAGGAAGCAACAGGAGGCAAAGAGAAGCGCCGTGCAATCCTCAGTAGTGGAAGGACATGTGCCAAACTGCTATCCGCCTCAGGCCCAGCTGCCACTGCATTTACCCAGTGTGTTGTTAGGGAGATATAACGTCCTTGATCGTGCTTACTGGTCCACGTATTCGCAGTTAGGTGTACCTTGCCACAGATGCCGTTGCGCAGTGCACACCTGATTTTGTGCAGGGAAGGGATGGCTCGCCTGGAAAAGTAGTGGCGGCTGGGCTCGACGTACTGTGGGACAGCCACCACCATAAGGCTTTTTAAACTCTCGGTCTCCACCAGACGGAATGACAGCATTTCAAAGACCAGTCATTTTGAAATGCTGGCATTCAGGGCCAGGGATCACGGGTGGGTAGGGGGGCACTTTCTCTTTCGCTCCAGTGTTTGGGAGATAGACAGCTGAATGCTTCCATGGGACATTGTGGAGATGCTTGGTGAACCAGGTGGTGGCGTTGCTGGCAGATCCTCTGTTTGCGGGGTGGCAGGTGCCACTGTCACTCCAGAGGTGGATGAAGAGGCAGAGACTGCAGCAGAAGAGGAATCAGGAGGAGCCAGAGACCTTTCTTGGTTTTTGAGGTGTCTACTCCACTGCAGGTGCTTTGTACTTAGATGCCAGGTTTAGAACGTTTATGCCTCACTTCAGGCTCTGATTGCACAGCATGCAAACCACTCGTGTCTTGTAGTCAGCACATTGTCTGAAGAACTCCTTAGAGCTGGCTTTGGTGTGCTCGGTCCCTTGGTGTGGTGGGCAGTAGCAGGCATACTGTCTAGGGAACGACCACTCCGCTTTTGCACCCTGCTCCCTCTTCTGCTGTGCTGGTGGCTCTGTGCGACCACCGCCTCTTCCTCCGAACTACACAGGTCACTCGCATGACCTTGATTCCATGTGGGGTCGAGGACCTCATCGTCCTCCACATCATCTTCCACCCAGTCTTCACCCCTGCCCTCCTTGTCAGTCTGCACACTGCAGAAAGCCACAGCAGTTGGCACCTGTGTTTCGTCATCATTGACTGGTTGTATAGGACTGTCAGAAATGCAGCAAAGGGCGCAAATGTATTATCTTGCCCAAAATGGGTGTTTTTTTAATACAAGAATATAACAGCAGTATATAACGCTTGTATTGTACTGTGACAAATGCAGCAAAGGCCCAAAATGTATGGTCTTGCACAAAATGGGTGTTTTTTCAAACCCAGAATATAACTGCAGTAATTAAAGCTTGTATGTATTTGACTGTCACAAATGCAGCAAAGGCCCCAAATGTAGTGTATTGCACGAAATGGGTGTTTTAAAAAAAAACAAAATATAACAGCAGCATCTAACGCTTGTATTTGAATGTGACAAATGCAGCAAAGGCTCCAGATGTAGTGTCTTGCACAAAATGGGTGTTTTTTTTTTTAAACCCAGAATATAACTGCAGTAATTAAAGCTTGTATTGGACTTTCACAAATGCAGCAAAGGCCCAAAATGTAGTGTCTTGCACAAAATGTTTTTTTCTTTTTAAACCAAAATATAACAGCAGTATTTAACGCTTGTGTTTGACTGTGACAAATGAAGCAAAGGCCCCAGATGTAGTGTCTTGCACAAAATGGGTGTTTTTTTTAACCACTTCAGCCCCGCTAGGTGAAACCCCCTTCATGACCAGGCCACTTTTTACACTTCGGCACTACACTACTTTCACCGTTTATCGCTCGGTCATGCAACTTACCACCCAAATGAATTTTACCCCCTTTTCTTCTCACTAATGGAGCTTTCATTTGGTGGTATTTTATTGCTGCTGACATTTTTACTTTTTTTGTTATTAATCAAAATGTAACGATTTTTTTGCAAAAAAATGACATTTTTCACTTTCAGCTGTGAAATTTTGCAAAAAAAACTACATCCATATATAAATTTTTCGCTAAATTTATAGTTCTACATGTCTTTGATAAAAAAAAAATGTTTGGGCAAAAAAAAAATGGTTTGGGTAAAAGTTATAGCGTTTACAAACTATGGTACAAAAATGTGAATTTCCGCTTTTTGAAACGGCTCTGACTTTCTGAGCACCTGTCATGTTTCCTGAGGTTCTACAATGCCCAAACAGTAGAAAACCCCCACAAATGACCCCATTTCGGAAAGTAGACACCCTAAGGTATTCGCTGATGGGCATAGTGAGTTCATAGAACTTTTTATTTTTTGTCACAAGTTAGCGGAAAATGATGATGATTTCTTTTTTTTTTTTTTTTCTGACAAAATCTCATATTCCACTAACTTGCGACAAAAAATAAAAAATTCTAGGAACTCACCATGCCCCTCACAGAATACCTTGGGGTGTCTTCTTTCCAAAATGGGGTCACTTGTGGGGTAGTTATACTGCCCTGGCAATTTAGGGGCCCAAATGTGTGAGAAGAACTTTGCAATCAAAATGTGTAAGAAATGACCGGTGAAATCCGAAAGGTGCACTTTGGAATATGCGCCCCTTTGCCCACCTTGGCAGCAAAAAAGTGTCACACATGTGGTATCGCCGTACTCAGGAGAAGTTGGGGAATGTGTTTTGGGGTGTCATTTTACATATACCCATGCTGGGTGAGAGAAATATCATGGCAAAAGACAACTTTTCCCATTTTTTTATACAAAGTTGGCATTTGACCAAGATATTTTTCTCACCCAGCATGGGTATATGTAAAATGACACCCCAAAACACATTCCCCAACTTCTCCTGAGTACGGCGATACCAGATGTGTCACACTTTTTTCCTGCCAAGGTGGGCAAAGGGGCACACATTCCAAAGTGCACCTTTCGGATTTTGCAGGGCATTTTTTACACATTTTGATTGCAAAGTTCTTCTCACACATTTGGGCCCCTAAATTGCCAGGGCAGTATAACTACGCCACAAGTGACCCCATTTTGGAAAGAAGACACCCTAAGGTATTCCGTGAGGGGCATGGCGAGTTCCTAGAATTTTTTATTTTTTGTCACAAGTTAGCGGAAAATGATGATTTTTTTTTTTTTCTCTTTTTTCCTTACAAAGTCTCATATTCCACTAACTTGCGACAAAAAACAAAAAATTCTAGGAACTCGCCATGCCCCTCACGGAATACCTTGGGGTGTCTTCTTTCCAAAATGGGGTCACTTGTGGCGTAGTTATACTGCCCTGGCAATTTAGGGGCCCATATGTGTGAGAAGTACTTTGCAATCAAAATCTGTAAAAAATGACCGGTGAAATCCGAAAGGTGCACTTTGGAATATGTGCCCCTTTGCCCACCTTGGCATCAAAAAAGTGTCACACATCTGGTATCGCCGTACTCAGGAGAAGTTGGGGAATGTGTTTTGGGCTGTCATTTTACATATACCCATGCTGGGTGAGAGAAATATCTTTGCAAAAGACAACTTTTCAAAAAATTTTATACAAAGTTGGCATTTGACCAAGATATTTTTCTCACCCAGCATGGGTATATGTAAAATGACACCCCAAAACACATTCCCCAACTTCTCCTGAGTACGGCGATACCAGATGTGTCACACTTTTTTGCTGCCAAGGTGGGCAAAGGGGCACATATTCCAAAGTGCACCTTTCGGATTTTGCAGGGCATTTTTTACACATTTTGATTGCAAAGTTCTTCTCACACATTTGGGCCCCTAAATTGCCAGGGCTGTATAACTACGCCACAAGTGACCCCATTTTGGAAAGAAGACACCCCAAGGTATTCCGTGAGGGGCATGGCGAGTTCCTAGAATTTTTTATTTTTTGTCGCAAGTTAGTGGAATATGAGACTTTGTAAGGAAAAAAGAAAAAAAAAAGAAAAATCATCATTTTCCGCTAAATTGTGACAAAAAATAAAAAATTCTAGGAACTCGCCGTGCCCCCCACGGAATACCTTGGGGTGTCTTCTTTCCAAAATGGGGTCACTTGTGGCGTAGTTATACTGCCCTGGCAATTTAGGGGCCCAAATGTGTAAGAAGTACCTTGAAATCAAAATGTGTAAAAAATGGCCTGCGAAATCCGAAAGGTGCCCCTTTGCCCACCTTGGCTGCAAAAAAGTGTGACACATCTGGTATCGCCGTACTCAGGAGAAGTTGGGGAATGTGTTTTGTCGTGTCATTTTACATATACCCATGCTGGGTGAGAGAAATATCTTGGCAAAAGACAACTTTTCCCATTTTTTTATACAAAGTTGGCATTTGACCAAGATATTTTTCTCACCCAGCATGGGTATATGTAAAAAGACACCCCAAAACACATTCCCCAACTTCTCCTGAGTACGGCGATACCACATGTGTGACACTTTTTTGCAGCCTAGATGCGCAAAGGTGCCCACATTCCTTTTAGGAGGGCATTTTTAGACATTTGGATCCCAGACTTCTTCTCACACTTTCGGGCCCCTAAAAAGCCAGGGCAGTATAAATACCCCACATGTGACCCCACTTTGGAAAGAAGACACCCCAAGGTATTCAATGAGGGGCATGGCGAGTACCTAGAATTTTTTTTTTTTTGCATAAGTTAGCGGATATTGATTTTTTTTGTTTTTTTTCTCACAAAGTCTCACTTTCCGCTAACTTAGGACAAAAATTTCAATCTTTCATGGACTCAATATGCCCCTCACGGAATACCTTGGGGTGTCTTCTTTCCAAAATGGGGTCACATTTATACTGCCCTGGCTTTTTAGGGGCCCTAAAGCGTGAGAAGTCTGGAATATAAATGTCTAAAAATGTTTACGCATTTGGATTCCGTGAGGGGTACGGTGCGTCCATGTGAGATTTTATTTTTTGACACAAGTTAGTGGAATATGAGACTTTGTAAGAAAAAACAAAAACAAACAAAAAATGTCCGCTAACTTGTGCCCAAAAAAAATGGCTGAATGGAGCCTTACCAGGGGGGGAGTGATCAATGACAGGGGGGTGATCAATGACAGGGGGGTGATCACCCATATAGACTCCCTGATCACCCCCCTGTCATTGATCACCCCCCTGTAAGGCTCCATTCAGACGTCCGCATGATTTTTACGGATCCATGGATACATGGATCGGATCCACAGAACGCATGCGGACGTCTGAATGGAGCCTTACAGGGGGGTTATCAATGACAGGGGGTGATCAGGGTAATCAGGGTGATCACCCCCCTGTCACTGATCACCCCCCCTGTAAGGCTCCATTCAGACATCCGCATGATTTTTTACGGATCCATGGATCCATGGATCGGATCCACAAAACGCATGCGGACGTCTGAATGGAGCCTTACAGGGGGGTTATCAATGACAGGGGGTGATCAGGGTAATCAGGGTGATCACCCCCCTGTCACTGATCACCCCCCCTGTAAGGCTCCATTCAGACATCCGCATGATTTTTTACGGATCCATGGATACATGGATCGGATCCACAGAACGCATGCGGACGTCTGAATGGAGCCTTACAGGGGGGTTATCAATGACAGGGGGTGATCAGGGTAATCAGGGTGATCACCCCCCTGTCACTGATCACCCCCCCTGTAAGGCTCCATTCAGACATCCGCATGACTTTTTACGGATCCATGGATACATGGATCGGATCCACAGAACGCATGCGGACGTCTGAATGGAGCCTTACAGGGGGGTTATCAATGACAGGGGGTGATCAGGGTAATCAGGGTGATCACCCCCCTGTCACTGATCACCCCCCCTGTAAGGCTCCATTCAGACATCCGCATGATTTTTTACGGATCCATGGATACATGGATCGGATCCACAGAACGCATGCGGACGTCTGAATGGAGCCTTACAGGGGGGTTATCAATGACAGGGGGTGATCAGGGTAATCAGGGTGATCACCCCCCTGTCACTGATCACCCCCCCTGTAAGGCTCCATTCAGACGTTCGCATGATTTTTACGGATCCATGGATACATGGATCGGATCCGTAAAAATCATGCGGACGTCTGAATGGAGCCTTACAGGGGGGTGATCAATGACAGGGGGTGATCAGGGAGTGTGTATGGGTGATCACCCGCCTGTCATTGATCACCCCCCTGTAAGGCTCCATTCAGACGTCCGCATGATTTTTACAGATCCATGGATACATGGATCGGATCCGTAAAAATCATGCGGACGTCTGAATGGAGCCTTACAGGGGGGTGATCAATGACAGGGGGGTGATCAATGACAGGGGGTGATCAGGGAGTGTATATGGGTGATCACCCGCCTGTCATTGATCACCCCCCTGTAAGGCTCCATTCAGACGTCCGCATGATTTTTACGGATCCATGGATACATGGATCGGATCCGTAAAAATCATGCGGACGTCTGAATGGAGCCTGACAGGGGGGTGATCAATGACAGGGCGGTGATCAATGACAGGGGGGTGATCAGGGAGTTTATATGGGGTGATCAGGGGTTTATAAGGGGTTAATAAGTGACGGGGGGGTGGGGGGTGTAGTGTAGTGTAGTGTGGTGTTTGGTGGGACTGTACTGACCTACCTGTGTCCTCTGGTGGTCGATCCTAACAAAAGGGACCACCAGAGGACCAGGTAGGAGGTATATTAGACGCTGTTATGAAAACAGCGTCTAATATACCTGTTAGGGGTTAAAAAATTCGGATCTCCAGCCTGCCAGCGAGCGATCGCCGCTGGCAGGCTGGAGATCCACTCGCTTACCTTCTGTTCCTGTGAGCGCGTGCGCCTGCGTGCGCGCGTTCACAGGAAATCTCGCGTCTCGCGAGAGGACGCGCCGATGCGTCCAGGAGGAACTAAACAACCACCTCCCGGACGCATCGGTGCGTACAGCGGTCGGGAGGTGGTTAAACCCAGAATATAACATCAGTATTGGACTGTCAAAAATGCAGCATAGGCCGCAATTGTATTATCTTGCCCAGAATGGGTGTTTTTTTAATACCAGAATATAACAGCAGTATCTATTGCTTGTATTGGACTGTCACAAATGCAGCAAAGGCCCAAAATGTTCAGTCTTGCACAAAATGGGTGTTTTTTTAAATCCAGAATATAACTGCAGTACTTAAAGCTTGTATTTGACTGTCACAAATGCAGCAAAGGCCCCAAATGTACGGTCTTGCAAAAAAGAGGTGTTTTTTAAACCCAAAATATAACAGCAGTATTTTCAGCTTGTATTTGACTGTTACAAATTCAGCAAGGGACCCAAAATGTACGAACCGGATTCCAAAAAAGTTGGGACACTAAACAAATTGTGAATAAAAACTGAATGCAATGATGTGGAGATGGCAAATGTCAATATTTTATTTGTAATAGAACGTAGATGACAGATCAAACGTTTAATCCGAGTAAATGTATCATTTTAAAGGAAAAATACGTTGATTCATATTTTCACGGTGTCAACAAATCCCCAAAAAGTTGGGACAAGTAGCAATAAGAGGCTGGAAAAAGTAAATTTGAGCATAATGAAGAGCTGGAAGACCAATTAACACTAATTAGGTCAATTGGCAACATGATTGGGTATAAAAAGAGCTACTTAGAGTGGCAGTGTCTCTCAGAAGCCAAGATGGGTAGAGGATCACCAATTCTCACAATGTTATGCAGAAAGATAGTGGAGTAATATCAGAAAGGTGTTACCCAGCGAAAAATTGCAAAGACTTTGCATCTATCATCATCAACTGTGCATAACATCATCCGAAGATTCAGAGAATCTGGAACAATCTCTGTGCGTAAGGGTCAAGGCCGTAAAACCATACTGGATGCCAGTGATCTCCGGGCCCTTAAACAACACTGCACCACAAACAGGAATGCTACTGTAAAGGAAATCACAGAATGGGCTCAGGAATACTTCCAGAAACCATTGTCAGTGAACACAATCCACCGTGCCATCCGCCGTTGCCAGCCGAAACTCTACAGTGCAAAGAAGAAGCCATTTCTAAGCAAGATACACAAGCTCAGGCGTTTTCACTGGGCCAGGGATCATTTAAAATGGAGTGTTGCAAAATGGAAGACTGTTTTGTGGTCAGACGAGTCACGATTCAAAGTTCTTTTTGGAAATCTGGGACGCCATGTCATCCGGACCAAAGAGGACAAGGACAACCCAAGTTGTTATCAACGCTCAGTTCAGAAGCCTGCATCTCTGATGGTATGGGGTTGCATGAGTGCGTGTGGCATGGGCAGCTTGCATGTCTGGAAAGGCACCATCAATGCAGAAAAATATATTCAGGTTCTACAACAACATATGCTCCCATCCAGACGGCATCTCTTTCAGGGAAGACCCTGCATTTTTCAACAAGATAATGCCAGACCACATTCACAACATCATGGCTGCGTAGGAGAAGGATCCGGGTACTGAAATGGCCAGTCTGCAGTCCAGATCTTTCACCTATAGAGAACATTTGGCGCATCATAAAGAGGAAGGTGCAACAAAGAAGGCCCAAGACGATTCAACAGTTAGAGGCCTGTATTAGACAAGAATGGGAGAGCATTCCTATTTCTAAACTTGAGAAACTGGTCTCCTCTGTCCCTAGACGTCTGTTGAGTGTTGTAAGAAGAAGGGGAGATGCCACACAGTGGTGAAAATGGCCTTGTCCCAACTTTTTGGGGATTTGTTGACACCATGAAATTCTGATTCAACATATTTTTCCCTTAAAATGGTACATTTTCTCAGTTTAAACTTTTGTTCTGTGATTTATGTTCTATTCTGAATAAAATATTAGAAGTTGGCACCTCCACATCATTGCATTCAGTTTTTATTCACGATTTGTATAGTGTCCCAACTTTTTGGGAATCCGGTTTGTACTATCTGAACCCAGAATATAAGTGCAGTATTTAAAGCTTGTATTTGACTGTCACAAATGCACATATGCTGTGCTGGTGCACCGAACTTGCACAAAATGGCCGCCGACACCCACCTAACTAACAGACGGGCAAAAGTTATTTTTCTGTGTCACTGGGTTCAGGGCAGGGTAAAAAAATGGTGCACTGCACCCACAATACAAAATCGCTGTAGATCGCAGTTAACAAGCACTTCTGATAACAGATAGATTCTTTCCTATTCTCTAAATCACAGCAGCAGCATCCTAGCCCTACACTAGTAAGAGCATAGTGACGTGCAGCGCTACGTGAGTCCGGCTTATATAGAGGCTGGGTCACATGCTGCACTGGCCAATCACAGCCATGCCATTAGTAGGCATGACTGTGATGGCTTCTAAGGGCACAATACTTAAAAGCTTGTTAATTGACTGTTCTGCAGCCTTTCAAAAGGCGCCAAGAAATCGTCAAAGACCGAACTCAAACTTTTACTGAAAAGTTTGGGTTCAGATCCGGAGAACAAAATTCCTAAAGTTCGGCACGAACAGTTCGGGTTCTCTCAACCCTAAATAGTAGTATTTAATTGTTTTATGGACTGTTAGAAATGCACTACCTAGCACAAAAAGGGTGTTTTTTCAAACAAAAATATAACAGCAGTATTTCACAGATGTATTAGACTGTCAGAAATGCAGTGCAGGGCGCAAATGTGCTATCTAGCACAAAAAGGGTGTTTTATTCAAACCACAATATAACAGAAGTATTTAACGGTTGTATTTGACTGTCAGAAATGCAGCACAGGCCAAAAATGTACTATCTGGCACAAAAAGTTTGCTTTTTTCAAACGACTATGTAACAGCAGTATTTAAGTGTTTTATTGGACTGTCAAAAAAGCAGCGCAAGCCGCAAATGTACAGTCGTGGCCAAAAGTTTTGAGAATTACATAAATATTGGAAATTGGAAAAGTTGCTGCTTAAGTTTCTATAATAGCAATTTGCATATACTCCAGAATGTTATGAAGAGTGATCAGATGAAATGCATAGTCCTTCTTTATATAACCGGAGTTAGGGCGACCACTCAACACTTGTACCACAATGTTAGATGATGTGCATAAAATTTAATTAAATCACAATCAAGTTACACGTGTCAATATAAAATCCACAATGAGCATGCTTTTAAAATACAAATAAAATATGGTAAAATCAAATAAATTCTAATAAATGTCCACAAAATTCTTGAATGGGAGGATTCCCTGTATCCACAACACAGTGCTGTATGTATATATCTGCACCTATGTCGATTGCTGTGCAGTGGTTGAACTTTAGTGTCCAATAATATATAGACCCATGGAGATTGATGTTAAAAACTCTTAATTCTTGCACACTAGTCCTATCACGATTGGTGTGACTATCACATACGTGACACAGAGGGAGGGAAAGAGGAAGGCCCTGCCCAAGTGAGAGGGAAGGTGGTGACCCCTGACTCACCTTGCGGCTGGCACCTGGCTGCCCTGACGTCCCTAGACGGGTTCCTCACCCGTACGCCGATCACGTGCCTAAAACCCTGGCTTTCCCTAAGATGAGCCCTAGATAGTGAACAGGGCGGTGGGAACACTAGTCCGCACCACTAGCTCTAAAGGAAAACACCAAGGGGAGGACAGACAATACAGACTAAACATATAATCCCAGGTGGGTGACAACAGTAGACAACAAAAAGCCCAACAGGGATCCGGAGGGTAGCACTCTGGAACAACAACCAGGATTCACAGCTCCAGTGGGTCAGTATAGAAGTCCAGGCAGGAAGCTCTATAACTGGCAACTAGAGAAGTGTGAGAGGAGAATATAAGGAGGTTGGGAGTGGCAGACAAGAAACAGCTGAGGAGGAGAAGCTACGGATCCCTGAGTGAGACAAAAAGGATTGCAAGGCAAACACAGAAAACAATCACTAAGAAACAACGTGATCTTTAGACATAGAGCGCGCAGCCACCCGCTGCAACTTCCTGACCCCGGGTATAACGGAGTCAGACGTGGCTCTTGACACCCTCGTGACAAGTCCAGTGCTCTTATTAACTGCAGATAGTGCAGTACAATTCTGTCCCGCTATACTCCTGCTCGTATGGTATTCCACTCCACAATAGCGTTTGGCAGAGTATACGTAATAGGATTGTTTGTATTGATTTTTCTCCTGCCCCTCACATAAAGTTTTACAGGTAAAGCCTTCTTACCTTCCTGTTGGTTTGTGTCCCATAAGCCTCTATGAGGACATGTAAGTTGAGGGCGATGCAGGGTGAAGGCGAACGGCGCGGAGCACTGCCGGCGTCTCGCTCCTACTTCCGATAATCCTCTTACCCAAAATCTCGCGGGATTTGAAGCGTGATCTGTGTCCGGTCAGTGAAGAGCCGTGGATGTGCAGCAAACAACTCTGCGTCCTATTTGTCCACAAGTTCTTCTATTTGGATATTGTTCGCATGGCCATGCATGAAGGTGCGGAGGTGCTTCTCTCACAGGTGTGCAGCCCAGATGCGTTTCGGGAACTCTGCTTCCCTTCGTCAGTGGTACAGCATCACCTGTCTGCCTCCGCCTTTTATATCCCTGTTGAGCACCAAATCATGGAATACTGGATTCGCTTCAGAAGAAAAATTGCATGCATTTTTCCTATGCGTTTTTTTCATGCGATTTTTTGTATACGTGCGTTTTTTTCAGTATATATTCATTATTGCATTCTATATGTTTCGTATGAACAGAATTCTTATTAAAGATTGCCTGTAAGAGTAATACCTATTTTTCTCAATCTCCAATATAAGATAATAGCTTCTATTCTGCGGACACATTTATTTAGTATTACTCTTGATCAATGGGCTATCCATTACCTCTACTTTATTAAATATTAAATACATAATCCGTAAAACTATACAAAGATAAAATGGTTAAAACAAATAAGAAAGAATACAAAATTACAATGTAAAATGCACAGTCAGGTATATTGAGAGATAAACGACTTTTGAGGTCCAAATTGTATCAGACTTGGTAGTGGTATATAAGACCGGGGGCCCCCCTCCGAGTCCACGACTCAGTGTCGATAAACGACCCGACTGAGTCGCAAGAGTCGGACCGGGGCACCCAGCCTATAAGAACCCGAAGATCTCTAGTTCTGCATTTAATCCTACTGGCAGCAGCGAACCAAACTCATAGATATGTCTTGATTCTATTCTAGACATCTGCTTAATAAAGTTCCCGCCCCGCCAGTGCCTTTCCACTTTTTCAAGTGCCATAAATACCAGGCCTGATGGGTCTTTATTATGAATATCCTTGTAGTGTTTGGATAGACAATGTTTGTCATACCCCTTTCTTCTATTGGCTATATGTTCAGCCAACCTAGTCTTCATAGGACGTTTTGTTCTGCCTATGTACTGTCTCCTACAAGGGCACTGAATCAGGTCGATAACACCAGCAGTGTTGCAAGTTAGGCAGTGTTGCTAGATTAGGTGCCTTTGTAAATGTTAATGACGGTGTAACTGATAGGAGATGGCCTACTTTTTAATCACTCAAAATGTGGTGCCAGTGGGGTTTAATGATTTTCTGTAGCCTCTTATGGCTGTTGTTAAATGGGAGGATAATTCTGGTGTTAATGGCCTCACTTTTCTGTGTTATTTCCATCCTTGATTCTTCACTTGTGAACCAGGTCCTTCTATCTAGTCTCCTGGTTCTCTCTAGTGCAGTATTAACCACCTGTTCGGGATATTCTCTCTCTATAAACTGATCCTAAATTTTAGTAGCTTCTGCCTCAAAGTCTTGATCTTGTGTACAGTTTCTTCTGATTCAGCAAAACTGGCCGAATGGAACATTCATCAGCCAGCTCGGCAGATGACAGCTTGAAAACTGAATGAAGCTATTCTTGGAGGTAGGCTTTTAGAAAGTATTACATATATATCTGTTTCCTGATACTTTTATTTTCAAATCCAGAAATTCTGTCTCCCCCCCAATATTGGAGGTGAATCTCAGATTTAGTTGGTTCTGATTAATTTCTTTCAGGAATATATCCAATTCCTCTCTACTCTTTTTCCAAATAAAGATTATATCTATAAATCTCCGCCATAGGACCAGATCCTCCCCCCCAGCTTGGGTTCAATGTGGTTGTATTCCCATTCTGCCAAAAATAAATTAGCATAGCTGGGGGCGAATCTGGTCCCCATGGCAGTCCCACACTTCTGTAGGTAATAATCCCCCTCAAAGTAGAAATAGTTGTGGGTTAAAATATAGCTGATACCATTTAAAATAAATCCTATATGAGCCTTATCAGTTGTCCCATCTCTTCTTAATTGTTCCCCTACTGCTGATGTGCCTTATTGGTGGTCAATCACTGTGTACAGTGACTGTACGTCCAGTGTACCTATGATCCACCCTGATTCTACTTCCATTTCCTCCAATAATTTTATAATATGGGTTGTAGCTTTGATGTAGGAGAAGTTTTTTTTCACTACCGGTTGAATCTGTACATCTATGTATTTGGACAGATTAGAAGATATCGACCCTATCCCTGAGACTATTGGTCTGCCTGTCACCAGTTTTATGGTGTCCTAACTAAGGGTAACATAAATAAGTGATTGATACTCTTAGCACAATGCTGGGTCACTTTCTTTAATTGACCCAGTCAATCTGCCAACATCTTGTATTGAAAAGCTCCAGCTGATAATGATGAGTCATGAATATTCATGAGCTCCTGACTTTCCCCGCCTACCTTCTGCTGAATGACAGTTTGTTTCCATATGAAACAGCAGCAGGTGGGCAGGGGAGTGGCTATAGCTCTGAATTAAATATACGCTGGACTCAATGACATCACGCTGGACTCCAATCAGCTCATTAGCATGCGGCATGTGGCATCTTTGTGTGTATATTATGAGGTAACCATCTGTGACACCAGTAAGTGAATACATCTAAGGTACTTTTTAGTAGTTAATGATTGTATATAATTAGTTAGATTATAATCAAATATCCACATGACAGGTTCCCTTTAATCCCCAAAAAAACTTTCCACTGCATTTCATTGCTGTCATTAAAGGACCTGCTGAGATCGTCTTGTTAACTCAGGTGAGAATGTTGACGAGCACAAGGCTGGAGATAAATATGTCAGGCTGATTGGGTTAAAATGGCAGACTTGACCAGTTAAAAGGAGGGTGATGCTTGAAATCATTGTTCTTCCATTGTTAACCATGGTGACCTGCAAAGAAACGCGTGCAGCCATCATTGCGTTGCATAAAAATGGCTTCACAGGTAAGGATATTGTGGTTACTAAGATTTCACCTCAATCAACAATTTATAGGATCATCAAGAACTTCAAGGCAAGAGGTTCAATTCTTGTTAACCACATCAGCTCCCCTAGCTTAAACACCCTTAATGACCAGACCACTTTTTACAATTTTTCACTACACAAATTTCACGGTTTATTACTCGGTCATACAACTTACCACCTAAATGAATTGTACCTCCTTTTCTTCTCACTAATAGAGCTTTCATTTGGTGGTATTTCATTGCTGCTGATATTTTTACTTTTTTTGTTATTAATCGAAATTTACTGATTTTTTTTTTAAATGACATTTTTTACTTTCAGTTGTTAATTTTTTTTTAAACTACATTTCTATATAAATTTTCTCTAAATTTATTGTTCTACATGTCTTTGATAAAAAAAAATGTTTCGGTAAAAAAAAAAAAGGTTTGGGTGAAAGTTATAGCGTTTACAAACTATGGTACAAAAATGTGAATTTCCGCATTTTGAAGCAGCTCTGACTTTCTGAGTACCTGTCATGTTTTCTGAGGTTCTACAATGCCCAGACAGTAGAAAAACCCCACAAATGACCCCATTTCAGAAAGTAGAGACCCTAAGGTATTCACTGATGGGCAAAGTGAGTTCATAGAACTTTTAATTTTTTGTCACAAGTTAGCGGAAAATGATGATTTTTTTAATTTTATTTTTCTTTACAAAGTCTCATATTCTACTAACTTGTCACAAAAAATAAAAACTTCCATGAACTCACTATGCCCATCACGAAATACCTTGGGGTGTCTTCTTTCCAAAATGGGGTCACTTGTGGGGTAATTATACTGCCCTGGCATTTTAGGGGCCCTAATGCGTGAGAAGAAGTCTGGAATCCAAATGTGTGAAAAATGCCCTGTAAAATCCTAAAAGTACTCATTGGAATTTGGGCCCCTTTGCCCACCTAGGCTGCAACAAAGTATCACACATGTGGTATCGCCGTACTCAGGAGAAGTAGGGAAATGTGTTTTGTGGTGTATTTTTACATATACCCAAGCTGGGTGAGAGAAATATCTCTCTAAAAGTCAACTTTTCCCATTTTTTTTATACAAAGTTGTCATTATAGAGAGATATTTCTCTCACCCAGCATGGGTATATGTAAAAAGACACCTCAAAACACATTGCCCAACTTCTCCTGAGTACGGCGATACCACATGTATGACACTTTTTTGCAGCCTAGGTGCGCAAAGGGGCCCAAATTCCAAATGAGTATCTTTTAGGAGGGCATTTGGATTCCAGACTTCTTCTCACGCTTTAGGGCCCCTAAAATGCCAGGGCAGTATAAATACCCCACATGTGACCCCATTTTGGAAAGAAGACACCCCAAGGTATTCCGTGAGGGGCATGGCGAGTTCATAGAAGTTATTTTTTTTTTGGCACAAGTTAGCGGAAATTTTTTTATTTTTATTTTTTCTCACAAAGTCTCCCTTTTGCTAACTTGTGACAGAAAATAAAATTTTACATGAACTCGCCATGCCCCTCACAAAATACTTTGGGGTGTCTTCTTTACAAAATGGGGTCACATGTGGCGTATTTATACTGCCCTGGCATTTTAGAGGCCCTAAAGCGTGAGAGAAAGTCTGGAATATAAATGTCTAAAACAATTTACGCATTTGGATTCTGTGAGGGGTATGGTGAGTTCATGTGAGATTTTATTTTTTGTCACAAGTTAGTGGAATATGAGACTTTGTAAGAAAAAAACTAAACAAAAAAAAAAAAAATATATATATATATATCAATTTCCGCTAACTTGTGCCAAAAAAATGTCTGAATGGAGCCTTACAGGGGAGTGATCAATGACAGGGGGGTGATCAGGGAGTCTATATAGGGTGATCACCACCCTGTCATTGATCACCCCCCTGTCATTGATCACCCCCCTGTAAGGCTCCATTCAGAGGTCCGTATGTGTTTTGCGGATCCACGGATCCATGGATCGGATCCGCAAAAAACATACGGACGTCTGAATGGAGCCTTACAGGGGGGTGATCAATGACAATGGAGTGATCACCCCATATAGACTCCCTGATCACCCCCCTGTCATTGATCACCCCCCTGTAAGGCTCCAGTCAGACGTCCGCATGTGTTTTGCGGATCCGATCCATGGATCCGCAAAACACATACGGACCTCTGAATGAAGCCAGCCTTTGTCGGGCATATTTATATCTGCACATTAAGGTCTGACAATATTAGAACCAAAATGGAGATTCCCATTACCTTTAAGAGGCAAAACTCTCTGTTGGAATAAGCCAGAGAAGATCATGATGGTCACTGGCACACAATGTATATTGTTTTAAAAGTTATTGCCAACAGATGTGGTATCTTAAGAGAATGTAATGGGTCTCACATAAACTGTCTCAACTACCGGGGTCAAGAGAGGTTATTGCTTAAAAACACTGGTTTCTCTAAACATATCAGTCTAAGGAACAATGGGTGTTGCATGATCTGATAAGAGACGTCCATAAAACAAACACATCTGGTGTGGAATAGATATCTATTTATATATTCATATATATATATATATATTCCTGTGTGCATTTATTTAGCGTTTGAACTTGTTAATGATTCGTATATACTATGCAATATTAATGTATTATAACCAAACATTATTAATGTATCTTTTTGTATTATATCTCACTGAGGGGATATAGCAAGTTTTCTTCTCTTAAGAAGGGTCTATTCAGAGGAGCTGATGATATTTCAAACATCATTACTCAAATAGCTGTGACAATTAGGTGTATACAAACCAGGGCAAAAGCTAGAAGTTTATGGTTCTCTTATCTGACCATAAATAAGATGGTCTGTTAACTGTCAAAATGGATCCATGATGTCTGGGAAAGTGATCCTAAAGTGTCAGAAAGAATACCTCCTAATTGATTTAAGTTGGGAGAGACCAAAGGTTAAGAGGTGTAATAAAGCCAGATATATATGTTAATTCTAAAATTGCTATATGATACAACAGTGCCATCAAGTGGTAGATGGGCAGAAGCTTTTCAAAAATGCCAATAAAATGACATCATACCCATGATTACCATACGTAACACCCACCTTATCTAATTGGAAATCCCTAATCCAAGAGGGGATGGGCATAGATAAGGATGAGGATATCTAATCCAGTTTTGGGGGAAGGAAAAAAGGAGGAAAAAGATCACTTGAAAAATCACTTGAGGCAAAGAGGACTGGAGCCAAACATCACTTGGAACTTCTTCAGGGAGAACACTTGGGAATTGATACATCAGCATCACTTCACACACCAGGAACATACCACAGGACGGGATAGATCTGAATCTTGGAAAGCTGGGTCCCTTCTAAAAGCTCTTTATCCCAAAGCCAGGGGTAATGTATGATCTATTTTACTTGCAGTAATTATAAATCGCTCCAATTGGCATATAGTTGAGACCCCATTATTAGTGGGTCAATAGTGTTAAAACAATAAATTTATGGGAAATTTTAATGAACGTGCACATCATTAGAATTTCTGTAATATTGCTATCAGAGTGAAATCTTTGATCGGATTTTATTATCCGTAGTTAGGTCAACGGGCGTATTTATAAGGTGTCTCTTACTGCCATATTCTCTGATTGAGCATAAGGGATTTTCCACAGATTCATTTCTATGGTTTTTTTGTTGTTGTTGTTGCATTATAATATTTTGATTACCAGTATATTAATCGGTAATAATTTGATAAAAGGAAGTAGTATTATATTGTACTTAAGTCAGCCTGTAAACGGTGGAGCACCATCTTATGGTCAATTTTGATATTATCTTTGTATTTGTATGCCATGTTTTCTGCTTGTATTTATAATAAATTATATTTTGTATAATTAATTGCACCCTGTTTCATTAGCTGCACAAATTAACTTTAGATCTCATCAATAAAAGAACTGGTGTTTATATGTCCGCCAATTAAATTTTTCATTTTTTATTTTTTTATTTTTTCATAAAAATATGAAATCATATTTTTAGGATTTCATATCTTATGTGAAATAAATACCCGACACCTTACAGGGGGGTGATCAATGACATGGGGGTGATCAGGGAGTCTATATAGGGTGATCACTCCATTGTCATTGATCACCCCCCTGTAAGGCTCCATTCAGACGTCCGTATGTGTTTTGCAGATCCGCGGGTCCATGGATCGGATCCGCAAAACACATACGGACATCCGAATAGAGCCTCTCAAAGGGGTGATCAATGACAGGGGGGTGATCAGGGAGTCTAATATGGGGTGATCAGGGGTTAATAAGTGACAGGGGGGGTGTAGTGTAGTGGTGTTTGGTGCTACTTATTACAAAGCTGCCTGTGTCCTCTGGTGGTCGATCCAAGCAAAAGGGACCACCAGAGGACCAGGTAACAGTGTCTAATATACCTGCTATCAAAACAGCGTCTAATATACCTTTTAGGGGTTAAAAAAAGACGCAATCCTGCGTACGGCGGTCCTGTAGTGGTTAAGAAGGCTTCAGGGTGTCCAAGAAAGTCCAGCAAGAGCCAGGATCATCTCCTAAAGAGGATTCAGCTGCGGGATTGGAGTGCCACCAGTGCAGAGCTTGCTCAGGAATGGCAGCAGGCAGGTGTGAGCGCATCTGCACGCACAGTGAGGCGAAGACTTTTGGAAGATGGCTTGGTGTCAAGAAGGGCAGCAAAGAAGCCACTTCTCTCCAAAAAAAACCCCATCAGGGACAGATTGATCTTCTGCAAAAAATATGGTGAATGGACTGCTGAGGACTGGGGCAAAGTCATATTCTCCGATGAAGCCTCTTTCCAATTGTTTGGGGCATCAGGAAAAAGGCTTGTCTGGAGAAGAAAAGGTGAGCGCTACCATCAGTCCTGTGTCATGCCAACAGTAAAGCAGCATGAGACCATTCATGTGTGGGGTTGCTTCTCATCCAAGGGAGTGGGCTCACTCACAAATTTGCCCAAAAACACAGCCATGAATAAAGAATGGTACCAAAACACCCTCCAACAGCAACTTCTTCCAACAATCCAACAACAGTTTGGTGAAGAACAATGTACTATCTGGCACAAAAAGTTAGCTTTTTTCAAACGACTATGTAACAGCAGTATTTAACTGTTTTATTGGACTGTCAGAAATGCAGTGCAGGCTGCAAATGTACAATCTAGAACAAAAAGTCTGTTTTTATTCAAACCACAATATAAAAGCAGTATTTAAATTAGACTGTCAAAAATGCAGCGCATACAATCTAGCACAAAAAGGGTGTTTTTTTCAAAACACAATATAACAGCAATATTTAACGGCTGTATTGGATTGTCAGAAATGCAGCGGAGGCCGCAAATATACTATCTCGCACAAAAAATGAGTTTTTTTTCAAATGACAATATAACAGCAGTATTTAACGGTTGAATTAGACTGTCAGAAATTTTGCGCAGGCCGCAAATGCACAATCTAGCACAAACATGGTGTTTTTTTCAAATAAAAATATAACAGCAGTATTTAACGGTAATAGTAGACTGTCAGAAATGCAGCGCAGGCCGTAATTGTGCTATCTAGCACAAAAAGTGAGTTTTTTTTCCAAACAACAATATAACAGCAGTATTTAATGGTTGTATTGAACTGTCAGAAATACAAAGCAGGCGCAAATGTACTATCTAGCACAAAAAGTGTGTTTTTTTTCAAACCACAATATAACAGCAGTATTTAACGGTTATAGAGGACTGTCAAAAAAGCAGCGCAGGCCGCAAATGTATTATCTCGCACAAAAAGTGAGTTTTTTTTTAACGACAATGTGATAGCAGTATTTAATTGTTGTCTTAGACTGTCAGAAATGCAGCGCAGGCGGCAAATGTGCTATCTAGCACAAAAAGGGTGTTTTATTCACACCACAATATAACAGCAGTATTTAACGGTTGTATTGGACTGTCAAAAATGCAGCTCAGGCCGCAAATGTACTATCTCGCACAAAAAGTGTGTTTTTTTCAAACGACAATGTAACAGCAGTATTTAACCAGTTCCCGTCACACTAACGCCGATAGGTGTCAGGATCGCGGCGCTCTCAGGTCTCAGCGACGCCTATTTGCGTCATCTCGTGAGACCCGAGATTTCCTGTGAACGCACGCTCACAGGAGCTCGCGTTCACAGGATTGTGCCATTCACAAGTTCAACTACAGCCTGCCAGCGCTGATCATTGGCTGGCAGGCTGTAGATTTTTGAAATAACCAATGAAAGAGGTATAGCAGATGCTATTTTGTAAATAGCGTCTGATATACCTGCTACCTGCTCCTCTGGTGGTCCCTTTTGCTTGGATCGACCACCAGAGGACACAGGCAGCTCTGTAAGTAGCACCAAACACCACACACACATTACACCCCCCTTTCACTTATTAACCCCTGATCACCCCATATAGACTCCCTGATCACCCCTCTGTCATTGATCACCCCCCTGTAAGGGTCCCTGTGGCGAAACCAACCTCGCCACAGTGTTTTGGAGGGGGCTGTTTGCCAGCCTCCTGCCCCAGGATTATGGCCCATACTAACTTTTAAACCCCTGAACCTATTCAAGTGAATTTTGGATAGGTTTGTCCCCAAGTTATACTGTTTAAATTAATGTAAGTTATATGTATGGACAATGTAAACTCATGGGTGTTTCTATTGTCCCATTGTGCCATTGTGTATTTAAATGGTGATGTCTGTCCTGTTGTCTCCATATGTGTATTGGCGATTTCTCTTTGTCCTGAGAGATAATTGGATTGCTCCTCGGTTGTCTCCGGGACAGAGAGGAGGAAACCATGATGCATTGTGGGGATATGTTGTATTTGTCCTGTGTCGCAGTCTCCCTTCTGGTCCTCTGGGGGCGTGAACGATTGGTTGCTGTACTTACATTGTATGTGTTGTATTATACTGATTGGTTGTATTTCGAAACCCTGTGGGCGGACCTGTATTTGCAACAACTGTAATAAAAACCAGGCTGGGTGTGCCAGCACGTCAGACCACTGCTTGACCCTCAACACTGAGCCTTGTCTCGTTATTGGGGGGATTCCTTGTATGCTGTTAGAGACTGATTGCCAGGAGTGTAAGCTGATTGTATGCTTTTCCTGTTCGTCTGCTAGCAGCTATTCGCAAGGTTCCAGTTTGGAGTGCTATTTTGTATCCAGTTCGGGAGTTTGGTGTTCTGCAGTAGCTGTGCCTGTCTCTCAGAAAGGGGCATATCGCCTAAACGTATTTTAACCCCTTGTCTGCTGAAACAGTCCGTTACAATTGGTGGCAAGCGGCGGGATCGTTCCTACAGCCAGAAGGACAGCTACAGCTACACATTTCTGTGGTTTCTACAATTTAAGGGCAACGCATGTCCCAGTACAGCGACCCTAAAAGCAACAGGATGGAACCAGCAGTGTTATATGAGGAGGAGGACCTGGATGGCCGGGATGCATTAAGGAAAGGCATCTGGTACCAGGCCCTGGATAATGTACAATACCAGCGGGGTGAGAGTCTCCCCAGTGAAGAGCAGCGGTTGCAGAAGCAAGTGGCCCTGCGGATGCCCTTCCTGGGAGAGCAGCCCCTGGAGGAATGGGTGAAGGAACTAGAGCACCGGGTATGGCAGGAGCTATGGCTGGAGGATGCCTACCAGGCGCTTTGGTGGTATATGGCACAGTATATACCCTGGACAGCCGAACATGAAGAGTCAAAGGGAGAGGAGTTTGATGGTCCTGGCTTGTTATGGGAGTCCTTTGCAGAGCCTGACTTCGGGAGCCCTGCACAGTCCAGACTTCAGGACATTTTCTATGAGAGGGAGGCTAGGCATCAGTGGGATGACCCCCATGAGGTAGAGCAAGACCTGGCTCACCTAGCAACCCTGGAGTGGGAACTGGAGCTGGACTACCGAGATCTCTTCCACTCCATTGGGAAGGCTCAGCAGGACAGTAAGGTGACAGACCCAGATCCAGACCCATTCAGCTGGGCAGATATTGTAGAGCGTTACTGGGAAGGACCCCAGGTGGCCGGTAGAGATGGGACCGAGGTCTCTCCACCGGTCCTGCAGGCAATTGGGAGCACAGTCTCCATTCCCCAGCGGCAGTGTGAAATGCAGGGAGAGGAGAGCAGCGTCCTCCCTCCTCAGCGGCAGACTGAGTTACAGGGGGCAGAGGTAGTTGTTCCTGCCCCCCAGCAGCAGCATGATTTTTTGGGAATTGGGTGCCCAGTCTCCATTCCCCAGTGGCCGAGTGATGTGCCAGGAATTGGGAGCCCAGTCTCCATTCCCCAGCGGCAGAGTGTCCAGCAGGGAATAGAGAGCCCAGTCTCCTTTCCCCAGCAGCAGGACACTGTATTGGGAGCAGAGACAGTCGGTCTCCCTCCCTTGAGGCTGGAAGTATGTATGGGAGAGGAGCTTGCTACCACCTCTCCCCAGCTGCAGATCTGTAATGTACAGGGAATAGAGAGCTCAGTCTCCTTTCCCCAGCGGCTGGGTGATTTACAGGGAATTGGGAGCCCAGTCTCCATTCCCCAGCGGCCGTGTGATTTATTGGGAATTGGGAGCCCAGGCTCCATTCCCCAGCGGCAGGCGAAGTTACAGGGGACAGAGACAGTCAGTCCTGTCCCCTAGCGGCAGAGTGTCCTACAGGGAATAGAGAGCCCAGTCTCAGGACACTGTATTGGGAGCGGAGGCGGTCGGTCGCCCTCCCCAGCGGCTGGAAGTATGTATGGGAGAGGAGCTTGTTACCCCCTTACCCCAGTGGCAGCTTAACGCACCAGGGGGAGACAGTAAGCCCCACAACAGTGCAGATGGGACCGTGGTCTCTGCACTTACAGCACAGGGGGTAGGGACAGTCGGTCCTGTCCCCCAGCAACAGGGCTGTTTAGCCAAAGGGGAGACAGTCGGTCTCCCCCTCCAACAACCAGACTCCAACCAGGCTTCTTCCATGGTAGCACTGGTACCAGGGCAGAGTACCGCTGATCCCTGCCCACAAAGCAACCTTCACTCCAAGCCAGGGAGCAACTCAGAGACCGGGAGTACCAGCTACCAATATAACCTTGGTGGATTCACTGGACAGAGACAGGCTACTAAATTCAACAGGTCCAGTATTTGGTTGTGGGTGGCCTGCCAGACTAACTCAGGTACCGATCGGCATGAGGTCAGGCATCTGGTTACTCTTCCCTGGGGGGGGATATGTGTGGCGAAACCAACCTCGCCACAGTGTTTTGGAGGGGGCTGTTTGCCAGCCTCCTGCCCCAGGATTATGACCCATACTAACTTTTAAACCCCTGAACCTATTCAAGTGAATTTTGGATAGGTTTGTCCCCAAGTTATACTGTTTAAATTGATGTAAGTTATATGTATGGACAATGTAAACTCACAAAGTTGTAACAATTTATAATAAGTGTAACTTGTCAGCTTGGGAGGAATATGCTGGGTGTGTTTCTATTGTCCCATTGTGCCATTGTGTGTTTAAATGGTGATGTCTGTCCTGTTGTCTCCACATGTGTATTGGCAATTTCCCTTTGTCCTGAGAGATAATTGGATTGCTCCTCGGTTGTCTCCGGGACAGAGAGGAGGAAACCATGATGCATTGTGGGGATATGTTGCATCTGTCCTGTGTCGCAGTCTCCCTTCTGGTCCTCTGGGGGCGTGAACGATTGGTTGCTGTACTTACATTGAATGTGTTGTAATATACTGATTGGTTGCATTTTAAAACCCTGTGGGCAGACCTGTATTTGCAACAACTGTAATAAAAACTAGGCTGGGTGTGCCAGCACGTCAGACCACTGCTTGACTCTCAACACGGAGCCTTGTCTCATTATTGGGGGGATTCCCTGTATGCTGTTAGAGACTGATTGCCAGGAGTGTAAGATGATTGTATGCTTTTCCTGTTCGTCTGCCAGCAGCTATTCGCGAGGTTCCAGTTTGGAGTGCTATTTTGTATCCAGTTCGGGAGTTTGGTGTTCTGCAGTAGCTGTGCCTGTCTCTCAGAAAGGGGCAGTGGAAACCAGTCACAGTTTACGAATTTAAAATATTTTTGGGCCTTATCCTCAGCATGGATCTAACAATTCTTTTTTTATTGTGGTCCTATTGGTCTAAAGACCCAATACATTACATATACAAAAATGGGTTGGACTGGCACTCATATATGGAATAACACGGTTTATTACATATGAATACAATGTGAAGTGTAGTTTTCTTCACCTGTCACAAATAAAATACAAATAAAATACAATGAATGCACTATTTATCTAAAATCTTATTCAATCACAAGAAAAATAAAATTATAAAAAAATTATAAAAATTTGCAGGAGCCGCAGGCACCAACCGTTCAAGAATTCACTGGTTCTGGTTGTATGTCCAGTGATCGATGATGCCACCGGTTACTGCAAAGCCATATGGTGTTTAAAACAAGAGTTAAGTTTCTATGTATTACTCCACCTAAACAATTCCACAAGTTAGGAGATCTCAGAAGCGCAAGGTTCAGAGCTTTCAATACGTTGGTACTAGTATTTGCAGAAATATAGCAACTTTTCAATATAATAGTAGTATGTCTTTATCCTCAATGTTGCAAGACAACGTTTGATAGTAAGTGTTTAAGATGATAATTCCTGCACAGCAAATTTTCAGGAAGACAGTGTAGCAATTTCCACAACTGACACTGTTCAAACAAATTGTCCGCTGTTTATAGTTACCCGCAAAGATGTTTTCTTTGGGTTGGAAGCTGTTATTTGATCCACCATATAATGCGGTCCTATTATTTTCTTATATAATAGCGGCAATGACCGTTGTAATAAGTCTCAATTCAATGAAAGAGTTGTAAGTTTTCCCACAGGTGTGGGCTTACCTCCGCCTGCGCTCTGCTCAGTGGGACTAGTAGATGGTCTTTTTCGGCCGCTCAATATGCCGGCGTCCCGGCTGCGGTATTCGCGTCCCTCGTGGCTCTTCACTGCTGCTTCTCACGTGATGTACTTGCGTGAGGTATGCAGTCGCTTGATTCTGAGCGCTGGCGGGATGACGTAATCAACCTTTTTCCGGTGCGTGTCCAGGAAATCTTTCTCTTTGTATAAGTGCACTTATTTTCCAAGATAGGATGCGGGGTCTTTTAGTCTGGGATGTTCCCCAGATGCTCACCAAACGCGTTTCGGGGAGACGCTGTCCCCTTCCTCAGTGGTATCGCCCCGATTCTATTATCCCTGTATTTTATAGTTGCTATTGGTATTATTGAAAGTCCGTCCTGGATCCCATTTTCAGCCAAAATCCGGTCTGGATCTCCGAGGTTGCATGATAATCGCATCTATTGGGATAAGTTGTGATGCGCATTTTTTGTGATGCGCATTTTTTGATGCGAATTTTTTACATTAGATGGTACGAATTTTTTGCATTAAATTTCCTCTGTGTGTATATAGCGGATAATACAATATATTCCTACATTTTCATACTATTATGTTTTCATACCACTAAATTCCTAAAATTTCTAAAACATACAATTTATGTTCTTCACATGGGTAGGAATATTAACCATGTGAATCCAACATATATGCTATTTCAAACGCTAAAAATATAAATATTGTGCAGGTCATAAATTTCCACGGATCCCTCATGTTAGTATGGCTGCAATTTTGTCACTTCAATTCCAGCCAGCAGAATAAACTTTGATGGGGACATATTATTTTTGGATCTAATTTTCTTATTAGTTTTAACAGTCTTTTTTGCAGCTGGATGTAGAAAATGTAAAAGGGGGGGGCACGTGTGGGGTGGAGGCAGGGTTGCAGTGCTGACAAACAGCCTGACATGCGACTCTGCGTCCACATCCAAACGTGCCACCCTATATAAACCCGAATATTTCTAGCTCGGCATTTAGGCCTCTTGGTAGGAGGCTTCCAAATTCATATATTTTCCTAGATTCGGCTCGTGATAGTCTCTCAATTTGGTTCCCTCCTCGCCAATGTTTCTCTACCCTCTCCAGTGCCATGAACGAAAGACCCTTGGGGTCTTGATTGTGTACCTCCTTGAAATGTCTGGATAGCGAATGTTTATCATAGCCCTTGGCTATGTTATTCAGATGTTCTGCTATCCTGACTTTCAAGGCACGTTTTGTTCTTCCTATGTACTGCTTCGAACATGGACACTGGATTAGGTAGATAACATTGGTCGAATCACAGGTGAGAAAATTTTTGATGGTCATAGAGTGAGAGTTTTGTGTTGATGTGGCCGTTATGGATTTCCTAGGGAATTTGGTTTTTCTACAGCCCAGACATTTGCCACATCTATAAAAGCCTTTTAGTTGAAGCCAATTCTGTGTCTGGCCTCCCTTGTTTTGTTTCTTTATTGATGGGGCTATTTGGATCCCCAAATTTGGGGCCCTCGAATAAATAATTCTGGGGGTTGAAGGTAAAAGCATCCCTATTACTTTATCACTATGTAGATGATGCCAATGTGCTTTAATGATGGACTCCACCTGCTTTGTCTGGGTATTATATGGGAGAATAATCCTGAATTCTGAATCATCTCCTTGTTTTGATTTTGATGTCTGTTCAAAGAATTCCTTCCTATCCAGATTTCTTACTTTGGTTAGGGCCTCATTGACTATCGATTCAGGATAATTTTTTTCTTTAAACTGATTGATCATTGCACTCGCTTCCTCCTCAAATTTGTTGTCTTCTGTACAGTTTCGCCTCAGTCTGCGAAACTGTCCGAAGGGTACATTTATTAGCCACCGTGGGAGGTGGCAACTTGAGAATGGAATGTATCCATTTCTGGCCATAGGCTTTTGGAATGTATTACAAGTATATTTATAGTTTTTTCGTACAATTTGGATATCTAAAAATTCCACCTTTTCCTCTCCAATGCTGGAGGTGAACTTTAAATTATTTGTATTGTCATTGATTTTGGTGATAAATTTATCCAAATTTTCTTGTGATCCATTCCAAATAAAAATTATATCATCGATGTAACGCCGCCATAGGACCAGGTTCCCCCCCAGTTCCGGGTCTATGGTGTTATTTTCCCATTGCGCCAAAAATAAGTTGGCGTAACTGGGGGCGAACCTGGTACCCATGGCGGTCCCCCTTCTCTGTAAATAAAATTGATCCGAAAAGGAAAAATAGTTATGATGCAAGATATGTGTAACTCCCTCCAATAGATAGTCAATTTGGTCCGTATTCCAAGTGATATCCTTCATTAATTGTTCCTTCAAAGCCAGGACACCCTGATCGTGGTCTATAATAGTATAGAGGGACTGGACGTCCAGGGTACCCATAATCCAGTGGGCCTGGACGTCCAGGTCCTCCAATGTTCCCACAATATCAGTGGTATCACGTATGTATGATCTTATTTTTTTCACTTGTGGCTGTAACAGTGTGTCAATATATTGTGACAAATTTACTGTTAACGAACCAATGCCCGAAATAATAGGCCGGCCTGGTGGATCCACATTATTTTTGTGGACCTTAGGTAAACAATAAAAAACAGGCCTTCTACCTGGTGTATTAACAATAAAATTGTATTCTTGCTTTGTCAAGATTCCCGCATTGAGACCTTTTTCACAATAGTGGGAGAGAGCCCTTTTAAAATCTTCCATAGGGTCCTTTTTTAATGGGGTGTATGTAGATAAATCAGATAGCTGTCTGAGGCATTCTTTATTATACTGATCTTCTCCCCAGATCACTATTGCCCCCCCTTTATCTGCGGGGCGGATAACTACTTGGTGGTTCTTCTGTAGTTGTTTTATAGCTTTTATTTCCCCATTGGATAAATTATTTCTATACCCCTTTTTTATACTTAATTTTTCTAGATCTGTTTCCACATTTTTTTTAAATGTGGCCATTTCAGGACCAATCTCTGCTCTAGGGAATTTTTTTGATTTTTCTTTTAATTGTGTGTGGATGAATACATCTGTTTTCGGTTGTTCCATAACCGGTGGATTTTTTATAAAATACTTTTTTAGGCAAATTTTACGAATGAACTTCTGAATGCCTATATAGGTGTCAAATTTATTCAGTGAAGATGAGGGTGCAAACTTCAAACCCTTATTCAATAGTGTAATCTGTGTATTCGTTAACTGTATTTTGCTCAAATTAATAATGTTATCTGTGGTTACTGGTGGTGTTTTCTGTATTCCCCTCTTTCTTTTGGATCTCCGTGTCTTCCTCTTTTTTGAGGATTTTCCCTGTAGTGTATCTCCCGTGAATCCTTTATGTGTTGGTTGGTCTGTGTTTCTGATGTCCAAGTTTTGTATCTGTCCTGATCTGATCTTGGATATGTTTGGTTCCTTTCTACTTGTGGTACCCTGTGTCTCAGGTTGTATGGTGTTCTCTGTGTGTAAGCTATTGTCCTTCTGTGATCTGGTGTTGTCCTTCTGTGTTCTGGTGATTGTGGTTGTCTTTGTTTCAGTCGTGGGGAATGGTGAGGGGGAGTTTGGTCTAAAAAAGAGTGATTGGCCAGAGTCTCATACCTATTTTGAGTTGGTATGTTATATCTTTTTGTTTCTCTTTGTCCTTCATATTTAGAACAAGAATTATCATTTATTTGTGAATGTTGTTCTTCTCCATTTTCTTTTTCTTTTTCTTTTCTATCTTCTCTTCTATTTACGTTCGTATGTTTTTTTGTTTTTTTAGTTATGATTTCTTGTTCTGTTTTATCTAAACTCTTTTGTATCCTCTCTTGCCACATGTCATAAATTTGATCTTTTGGAAATTTGTCTAATGTTGTTTTTAGTTTCGTTATTTTTTCAGATAGTTTATCCAAAATTATGGTTCTCCTTTTGATAATAAGTTCAATAAGGGCTCTCGATTGTGTGTATAGTAATTCATCCCATTCTTTATTAAATTCATCTCCCATTAGATCTTGAGCGGGAATCTTAAATATTTGTAAGCCTTTTGGGATTTTGTTGTGATTTAAATACAGCTGAAGTGAGCGTATTTCCCAAATCTGCCTAAGTTTTTTATGTAGTAAATCTTCCAAATTTCTGAAAGTATCCGCCAGAGATTTTTCTTCTATTCTAATCTCATTTCCTCCTTCTATATACTCAAAATTATAAGTTTCAGCCTTGAGCTGTTTGGTTTCCATGTAATTCCATATATCCATGATGGGGGCAATGGGAGCCGGACCCTGGATTGGGTGAATGATAAAGTCAAAGAATGAATCAAAAATGGGGTCCGCTCACCTCTGTCCCCTCAGGGCAGGTGCTCTAGTCCAAAAATTGAGACACCCCTCAAAGCAAATTAGTAATAGAAAAATGGGTTGGACTGGCACTCATATATGGAATAACACGGTTTATTACATATGAATACAATGTGAAGTGTAGTTTTCTTCACCTGTCACAAATAAAATACAAATAAAATACAATGAATGCACTATTTATCTAAAATCTTATTCAATCACAAGAAAAATAAAATTATAAAAAAATTATAAAAATTTGCAGGAGCCGCAGGCACCAACCGTTCAAGAATTCACTGGTTCTGGTTGTATGTCCAGTGATCGATGATGCCACCGGTTACTGCAAAGCCATATGGTGTTTAAAACAAGAGTTAAGTTTCTATGTATTACTCCACCTAAACAATTCCACAAGTTAGGAGATCTCAGAAGCGCAAGGTTCAGAGCTTTCAATACGTTGGTACTAGTATTTGCAGAAATATAGCAACTTTTCAATATAATAGTAGTATGTCTTTATCCTCAATGTTGCAAGACAACGTTTGATAGTAAGTGTTTAAGATGATAATTCCTGCACAGCAAATTTTCAGGAAGACAGTGTAGCAATTTCCACAACTGACACTGTTCAAACAAATTGTCCGCTGTTTATAGTTACCCGCAAAGATGTTTTCTTTGGGTTGGAAGCTGTTATTTGATCCACCATATAATGCGGTCCTATTATTTTCTTATATAATAGCGGCAATGACCGTTGTAATAAGTCTCAATTCAATGAAAGAGTTGTAAGTTTTCCCACAGGTGTGGGCTTACCTCCGCCTGCGCTCTGCTCAGTGGGACTAGTAGATGGTCTTTTTCGGCCGCTCAATATGCCGGCGTCCCGGCTGCGGTATTCGCGTCCCTTGTGGCTCTTCACTGCTGCTTCTCACGTGATGTACTTGCGTGAGGTATGCAGTCGCTTGATTCTGAGCGCTGGCGGGATGACGTAATCAACCTTTTTCCGGTGCGTGTCCAGGAAATCTTTCTCTTTGTATAAGTGCACTTATTTTCCAAGATAGGATGCGGGGTCTTTTAGTCTGGGATGTTCCCCAGATGCTCACCAAACGCGTTTCGGGGAGACGCTGTCCCCTTCCTCAGTGGTATCGCCCCGATTCTATTATCCCTGTATTTTATAGTTGCTATTGGTATTATTGAAAGTCCGTCCTGGATCCCATTTTCAGCCAAAATCCGGTCTGGATCTCCGAGGTTGCATGATAATCGCATCTATTGGGATAAGTTGTGATGCGCATTTTTTGTGATGCGCATTTTTTGATGCGAATTTTTTACATTAGATGGTACGAATTTTTTGCATTAAATTTCCTCTGTGTGTATATAGCGGATAATACAATATATTCCTACATTTTCATACTATTATGTTTTCATACCACTAAATTCCTAAAATTTCTAAAACATAAAATTTATGTTCTTCACATGGGTAGGAATATTAACCATGTGAATCCAACATATATGCTATTTCAAACGCTAAAAATATAAATATTGTGCAGGTCATAAATTTCCACGGATCCCTCATGTTAGTATGGCTGCAATTTTGTCACTTCAATTCCAGCCAGCAGAATAAACTTTGATGGGGACATATTATTTTTGGATCTAATTTTCTTATTAGTTTTAACAGTCTTTTTTGCAGCTGGATGTAGAAAATGTAAAAGGGGGGGGCACGTGTGGGGTGGAGGCAGGGTTGCAGTGCTGACAAACAGCCTGACATGCGACTCTGCGTCCACATCCAAACGTGCCACCCTATATAAACCCGAATATTTCTATGCCGAGCTAGAAATATTCGGGTTTATATAGGGTGGCACGTTTGGATGTGGACGCAGAGTCGCATGTCAGGCTGTTTGTCAGCACTGCAACCCTGCCTCCACCCCACACGTGCCCCCCCCTTTTACATTTTCTACATCCAGCTGCAAAAAAGACTGTTAAAACTAATAAGAAAATTAGATCCAAAAATAATATGTCCCCATCAAAGTTTATTCTGCTGGCTGGAATTGAAGTGACAAAATTGCAGCCATACTAACATGAGGGATCCGTGGAAATTTATGACCTGCACAATATTTATATTTTTAGCGTTTGAAATAGCATATATGTTGGATTCACATGGTTAATATTCCTACCCATGTGAAGAACATAAATTGTATGTTTTAGAAATTTTAGGAATTTAGTGGTATGAAAACATAATAGTATGAAAATGTAGGAATATATTGTATTATCCGCTATATACACACAGAGGAAATTTAATGCAAAAAATTCGTACCATCTAATGTAAAAAATTCGCATCAAAAAATGCGCATCACAAAAAATGCGCATCACAACTTATCCCAATAGATGCGATTATCATGCAACCTCGGAGATCCAGACCAGATTTTGGCTGAAAATGGGATCCAGGACGGACTTTCAATAATACCAATAGCAACTATAAAATACAGGGATAATAGAATCGGGGCGATACCACTGAGGAAGGGGACAGCGTCTCCCCGAAACGCGTTTGGTGAGCATCTGGGGAACATCCCAGACTAAAAGACCCCGCATCCTATCTTGGAAAATAAGTGCACTTATACAAAGAGAAAGATTTCCTGGACACGCACCGGAAAAAGGTTGATTACGTCATCCCGCCAGCGCTCAGAATCAAGCGACTGCATACCTCACGCAAGTACATCACGTGAGAAGCAGCAGTGAAGAGCCACGAGGGACGCGAATACCGCAGCCGGGACGCCGGCATATTGAGCGGCCGAAAAAGACCATCTACTAGTCCCACTGAGCAGAGCGCAGGCGGAGGTAAGCCCACACCTGTGGGAAAACTTACAACTCTTTCATTGAATTGAGACTTATTACAACGGTCATTGCCGCTATTATATAAGAAAATAATAGGACCGCATTATATGGTGGATCAAATAACAGCTTCCAACCCAAAGAAAACATCTTTGCGGGTAACTATAAACAGCGGACAATTTGTTTGAACAGTGTCAGTTGTGGAAATTGCTACACTGTCTTCCTGAAAATTTGCTGTGCAGGAATTATCATCTTAAACACTTACTATCAAACGTTGTCTTGCAACATTGAGGATAAAGACATACTACTATTATATTGAAAAGTTGCTATATTTCTGCAAATACTAGTACCAACGTATTGAAAGCTCTGAACCTTGCGCTTCTGAGATCTCCTAACTTGTGGAATTGTTTAGGTGGAGTAATACATAGAAACTTAACTCTTGTTTTAAACACCATATGGCTTTGCAGTAACCGGTGGCATCATCGATCACTGGACATACAACCAGAACCAGTGAATTCTTGAACGGTTGGTGCCTGCGGCTCCTGCAAATTTTTATAATTTTTTTATAATTTTATTTTTCTTGTGATTGAATAAGATTTTAGATAAATAGTGCATTCATTGTATTTTATTTGTATTTTATTTGTGACAGGTGAAGAAAACTACACTTCACATTGTATTCATATGTAATAAACCGTGTTATTCCATATATGAGTGCCAGTCCAACCCATTTTTCTATTACTAATTTGCTTTGAGGGGTGTCTCAATTTTTGGACTAGAGCACCTGCCCTGAGGGGACAGAGGTGAGCGGACCCCATTTTTGATTCATTCTTTGCCAATACATTACATGCCCATGTTCTCTGCTGCTATGTCCAGGGCACGTTTTGAGGTCATCATGCGCTTTATGCATTTCACGGACAATGAAACCTGTCAACCAAGAGGCCACCCTGCTTATGACTGGCTCTACAAAATTCGGCTCCTCATAGACTGTTTGTCATCCAGGTTTGCAGATGTGAATACCCCCAATCACAACATCTGCATAGACGAGTCCCTTGTACATTTTACCGGGCGCCTTGGCATAAAACAATACATCCCCAGCAAGCGCGCCCGTTATGGGGTCAAACTGTATAAGCTCTGTGAAAGGGACACAGGCTATACGTTTTAGGGTCTATGAGGGAAAAGACTCAAAACTGGGGCCAGTCGGATGCCTTGACTACCTGGGGAGCAGTGGCAAGATTGTCTGGGACAAGGGGTACCACTTATACATGGACAATTTTTACACAAGTGTGGCCCTCTTTCGGCACTTACATCTAGTCGGAATTCAATGCTATGGCACCGCGCGACCTAGTCGCCGGGGTTTCCCCCAATGGCCGGGTAATACCCGACTTGCACGGGGGGAGAGGGCTGCTTTGTGTGACCAAGAACTTCTCACGGTGAAGTGGAGGGACAAGAGGGACGTTTACCTCCTGTCCACCATTCACTCAGACACGACAGTACGAATTGAAAGGGCAACTGGAGTCATTGAGAAACCCCTCTGTGTCCACGACTAGAACCTGTCACGACCATGTTTATGGCCGTGACTCCTTGGGAGCCGCATACAGTTGCCCGCGGTTTGAGTTGTAGTGTCAACCGCAGCTGGAGGCATAATGTTGTTAGCCTCAGGTGCGGTTGCCGCAGACAACAGATATGTGTGCGGTCCCCTTGGAGTTGTGTGCGTGTTTGTATGCACTTTTGTATGTCTGTGTGCACTCTGTTTTATGTTTGGTGTGCAACGACATCTTTCCTACACTGTGGTTGCCCGTGGCAACGTTTGGTTGGAGTTGTACATGTGGTGGCAGTGTCCCGGCCTTCAGGCTGACTCCCAGGACATGGTTGCCACCCATGTCGTTGCCTGCGGCAACAGCCACAGTGTGTTCTTGGATTTGGACACTTCCCCTTTAGGTTGTGTTTTTCCTTCTGTGGTATTGGAAGGGTTAACTCCCTTTCTGTGTCTGTGAGTGACGGGGTGTGTCTGACTGTTGGGTGTGGCCTCTTGGCCCTATAAAGCCTCAGTTGTAGGCAGTAGCCAGAGAGGGTGCTTCAGCTATGCTGGCTGGAGACATCCTCCTGGTTACTCACCAACTGCCAGTGGGGGCCATCCTTCTGGTCATAGCAGCAAATATAATGTTGTTTGGTGTCTAGAAGATGTGTTTGGTTTTATGCTTGTTTATTGCACCTATGGTCCTGGGTTCCCGTGTGATGTGTGTTGTGTGCTGCGTCCTTGTGTTTGTGGATAGCAGTACTTCCACATGGGTTCCAGGCTTTGTGTCTGTGGCAGGTGAGTGTTATGCTTGTGGCAAGTACCTGCCATTGCCATAGGTTGTATTTGTGCTCCCTTCCTTGCAGCTTGGCCAGTGAGACTCCTGTTCCTCCGTATCCAGAAGGAACAGGTTGTCTTACCCTGACTCCTAGTCCAGGGACCGATCGGAGGGTGAGTTAGGGCTCCGAGGTTCCTGAGCATGGGTCCCCCTACCTTAAAGGTCGGCCCATGCAGCTAGGAGTTAGGGAAAGGTTAGGGACGCGATAGGAGGTGGCCTGATCCCTAATCCTGTTGTCCTGGTCGAGCAGTGACCATCTTCCAACACCGCATGGCTGAGGGTTTCCCCCATCCTCAGCCGTGACAGAACCTTCACATGGGAGGTGTGGACTTCAATGACCAGATGTTGGCTCCCTATTTAGTGTCCCCGCCGCACCAGACGCTGGAATAAGAAGGTGTCTGTTTATTTAATTCAATTGGCTGTCTATAATAGTTTTGTTCTCTACAGTAAGGCTTGGAGAACGGGAGCCTTTCTAAAATTCCAGGACGAGATCATTTTGGAACTTCTGTATCCAGGAGGGTCCGTGCCCCAAGTCCCTGATGTAGTTAGCCGGCTACATGACAGACACTTCCCGAGTGTCTATCCTGGTACCCCAACTCCGCGTTCCCCAAGAAAAAAATGTTGTGTCTGTAGCAGGGCTGGAATAAGGCGTGACACCACCATTTTTTGTCCTGACTAGCCTGCCCTATTTCCGCAAGTACCACACACAGGTACACTATTAGTGTAGGGATCGCGTGACACAGGACAGGCACACAAGGGTCTTAGGGCCCTTTCACACAGAGCTGCTACAAACCTCTCATTTCACCTGGGACAAAGTGCATAATGTACTTCGACACATCTCTGGGCGCTTTGCGCTTTGCACATTGTCCCATGGGGAAAGAGAGGTTTGCACTCTAAAGGTAAAAAAAATAATATAAATCACAGGTAAGCATAAAAGTTAATGTTCTGTTTCAAATGTTATATAAAGTTTATAAAAGTTAATAAATGTATTGCGTTGCTGCCTGTTTTTTTTTTTAGCTTCTAGGTGGACCAAACGATCAACCAGCTGCAGCACTGATGTGCATTGTGACAGAAGCATTGCGCTGCTGTCAGATTACACAAAGTCGTATATGCAGCGCTGCAAGACGAGATTTCTCCTCTGCAGTAAAAAAGATAAGTTTGCCGAGGCTTATGAGCTGAGGGACGGTGTTCATATGCTTTGGCCAACACTTTGCATAAAAAAAAAAAATTCTGGCAATGATTTATTCATCCACATTGATTGATGTGAATGGAGAAATAGGGTTTGCCAGGGCATACGAGCTGAAATGGGTTTGCATGTTGGGCGGAGCTCCTATGTCCTGGCAGGCGCCTTTCCCCTCTTTTTATTTTTTTTTGCACATTTTTTGGCAGAGATTTTTTCATCCACATTAATCGATGCGAATGAAGAAATCTGTGCCGCTCATTTTTTCTTTCAGCCCAGAGGCTGAACGGAAAAAAACATCTCATTACCCGTATGCTCAATATAAGGAGAATAGCAGAAACTCCTAATGCTGGCCATACATGTAATGACCCTCAAAGAAGACACCCCAAGGAATTCGCTGAGGGGTATATTGAGTTCATGAAAGATTGAACTTTTTGTCACAAGTTAGCGCAAAGGGAGACTTTGTGAGAAAACACTAAGGAAAATCAATTTCCGCTAACTTGTGCCAAAAAAAAATCTTCTATGAACGCGCAATGCTCGTCACGGAATACCTTGGGGTGTCTTCTTTACAAAATGGGGTCACATGTGGGGTATTTATACTGCCCTGGCATTTTAGGGGTCCTAAAGCGTGAGAAGAAGTCTGGAATCCAAAAGTCTACAAATGCCCTCCTAAAAGGTACTCATTGGAATTTGGGCCCCTTTGCAAACCTAGGCTGCAAAAAAGTGTCACACATGTGGTATTGCCGTACTAGGAGAAGTAGGGCAATGTGTTTTCGTGTGTCTTTTCACACATACCCATCCTGTGTGTGAGAAATATCTCTGTAAATGACAACTTGTAAAAAAAAGAATATACAAAGTTGTCAATGTACAGAGATATTTCTCTCACCCAGCATGGGTATATGTAAAAATACACCCCAAAACACATTGCCCTACTTCTTCTGAGTACAGCGATACCACATGTGTGACACTTTTTTGCAGCCTAGGTGCGGAAAGAGGCCGAAAGTCCAACGAGTACCTTTAGGCTTTACAGGGTTGCTCACAATTTAGCCCCGCCCAAAATGCCATAACAGTAAACACACCCCACAAATGACCCCATTTCGGAAAGTAGACACCCCAAGGTATTCACTGAGGGGCATAGTGAGTCTGTGGGAGATTTTTTATTTTTTTTGCCAGAAGTTAGCAGAAATGGAAACTTTATTCTTATTATTTTTTCCTCAGAA
The DNA here is from genome assembly GCF_014858855.1 of Bufo gargarizans. Classification (NCBI taxonomy): domain Eukaryota; kingdom Metazoa; phylum Chordata; class Amphibia; order Anura; family Bufonidae; genus Bufo; species Bufo gargarizans. The sequence goes on from NC_058090.1 coordinate 62,359,371, forward strand.
AGTGTCATTTTCCGCTAACTTGTGAAAAATAAATAAATCATACATGAACTCACCATGCCCTTCCGCGAATACGTTGGGGTGTCTTCTTTTTAAAATGGGGTCATTTGGGGGGTATTTATACTATCCTGGCATTCTAGCACCTCAAGAAACATGACAGGTGCTCAGAAAGTCAGAGCTGATTCAAAATGCGGAAACTCACATTTTTGTACCATAGTTTGTAAACGCTATAACTTTTGCGCAAACCCATAAATATACACTTATTGAATTTTTTTTATACCAAAGACATGTAGCACAATAAATTCTGACACAAACTTGTATAGAAATGTAATTATATTTGAACAATTTTACCAGAAAAAGTTAAAAATACACGTTATTTGATAAAATTACGGTCTATTTTGATTTATATCAGAAAAATGAAAAATCTCAGCAGCAATCAAATACCACCAAAAGAAAGCTGTATTTGTTAGAAGAAAAGGAGGTAAAATTCATTGGGGTGCCAAGTTGCATGACCGAGCAATAAACCGTTAAAGTTGTAAAGTGCCGATTTGTAAAAAAGGGCCTGGTCACTAGGGGGGTATAAACCTGTGGTCCTTAAGTGGTTAATGGTTGTCTTAGACTGTCCGAAATGCAGCGCAGGCTGCAAATGTGCTATCTTGCACAAAAAGGGTGTTATATTCAAACTGCAATATAACAATAGTATTTAACTGTTTTATTGGACTGTCAGAAATGCATCTCATGATGCAAATGTACTATCTGGCACAAAAAGTGAGTTTTTTTCAAACGACAATGTAAGTATTTAACTGTTTTATTGGACTGTCAGAAATTCAGCGCAGGCCGCAAATGTACAATCTAGCACAAAAAGGTTTTTTTCAACCAAAAATAGAACAGCAGTATTTAACGATTGTATTAGATTGTCAAAAATGCAGCATAGGCCGCAAATGTACTATCTTGCACAAAAAGTTATTTTTTTTCAAACGACAATGTAACAGCAGTATTTAACGGTTGTCTTAGACTGTGTGAAATGCAGCGCAGTACGCAAATCTACTATCTTGCACAAAAAGTGATTTTTTTTCAAACGACAATGTAACAGCAGTATTTAAATGTTTTATTGTATTGTCATAAATGCAGCGCAGGCTGCAATGTACAATTTAGCACAAAGAGGGTGGTGTTTTTTTCAAACCACAATATAACAGCAATATTTACCGGTTGTATTGGATTGTCAGAAATGCAGCGCAGGCTGCAAATGTGCTATCTAGCACAAAAAGGGTGTTTTATTCAAACCGCAATATAACAGCAGTATTTAATTGTTTTATTGGACTGTCAGAAATGCAGCGCAGGCCGCAAATGTACTATCTTGCACAAAAAGGGTGGGTTTTTTTCAAGCCACAATATAACAGCAGTATTTAGCGGTTGTGTTAGACTGTCAGAAATGCAGCTCATGCCGCAAATGTACTATATAGCACAAAAAGGGTGGGTTTTTCAAATCACAATGTAACAGCAGCATTTAACTGTTGTATAGGAATGTCAAAAATGCAGCGCAGGCCGCAAATGTACTATCTTGTACAAAAAGTGAGTTTTTTTCAAATGACAATGCAACAACAGTATTTAAATGTTTTATTGGACTATTCAGAAATGTAGCGCAGGCCGCAATGTACAATCTAGAAGAAAAAGGTTTTTGTTTTCAAACCACAATATAACAGCAATATTTACCGGTTGTATTGGATTGTCAGAAATGCAGTGCAGGCCGCAAATTACAATCTAGCACAAAAAAAGTGTTTTTTTCAAGCAAAAATATAACAGCAGCATTTAATGGTTATAATAGACTGTCAGAAATGCAGCGCAGGCCGCATGACTTAATAGGATGGAAGATAATTTCAGTCATCCACTAAACCTTCCCTACTAACTACCCTTCCCCAATAAGACACAGGAATACCTACTTGGATAAAGAGGCCTACTCGGCCCAATTTATTAAACATTTACATAATTCACCAAATAATAAAACACAGAAAACATATCAAAAGCATATCAAAATACATGACAACATTCCAAACCTTGAAATACTAATAGGATCCTAGAAGGCAACAAGGCAAGCCATTGTCCTCACTCTTCCCTCCATTTTCATACCACCTTACCCTTGGCCGCGGTCACCGACCCAAGGGCACGAATCCGCCAATTCTAATTCCATCTACCCCTGTGGCCCATTTTGCCAAACAGGGGCCCCAACCACCAGCTTACCGATCCTCATGCGATGCACGCTCCAACTTGTCATGCACTGCACCTATTAAGCCTTGAATTGCCTTCCAGGACCCTCCGGTTAACCTGCCCATTAGAATACTCCCCTAACATAATAACAGAGCGGGTGGGCGGGAACCGTGACAAATCCCTGCACGCCAGTGAGAGGTGACTCCTCCCCCAGGCATATATAATGCCCGCGAAATTCCTAACCCGACCCCTAACCCACCATAAACCTTAACCCTTTGTCTGCCTTCAACTTCCCCCTAAGTCAAGTTACACTGCGCTATGCTGCGCCCCGCTCCGTTGCTCTCATGACTTAATAGGATGGAAGATAATTTCAGTCATCCACTAAACCTTCCCTACTAACTACCCTTCCCCAATAAGACACAGGAATACCTACTTGGATAAAGAGGCCTACTCGGCCCAATTTATTAAACATTTACATAATTCACCAAATAATAAAACACAGAAAACATATCAAAAGCATATCAAAATACATGACAACATTCCAAACTTTGAAATACTAATAGGATCCTAGAAGGCAACAAGGCAAGCCATTCTCCTCACTCTTCCCTCCATTTTCATACCACCTTACCCTTGGCCGCGGTCACCGACCCAAGGGCACGAATCCGCCAATTCTAATTCCATCTACCCCTGTGGCCCATTTTGCCAAACAGGGGCCCCAACCACCAGCTTACCGATCCTCATGCGATGCACGCTCCAACTTGTCATGCACCTATTAAGCCTTGAATTGCCTTCCAGGACCCTCCGGTTAACCTGCCACCAACGACCTTAGGTGAAACCTCACCTATGGGCGTCCTGCCACACCCTCAAAGCTGTCTCCAATCCCTCCTGAAGCCCCAGGGCCCACATGTCTTTACCCACATCATTGAGATGAACCCCGTTATCCCTAAGGAACTGAGGCGAAGCCGCCTCCAATTCTCGGTGACGCACCACTATGCCGCCATGCCGCCGCACAAAGACCTCCTTATTCAGCTTCGCCCTAGCCTTATTAATCCGGACAACCGACCGTGCCAAGCGCCAAACCCTCCGAGCAACCACCTCCGACCACACCACCAACAGCCCCGGGAAATACACACCACAACCGCAACAAATCCAACTTTATATCCGGAATCACTTCCCTAGAACTACGCACCCCCAAGTCATTGCCCCCCACATGCAAAACCAAAATATCCGGTGCCCTGTCCAAAGCAACTGACGCATGGAATTCTTGAAGAACCCGTCCCCATAACAACCCCCGCAAACCAATCCACCGAATTTGCAACTCATCCGGTAGAAAACCCAACTGCCTGCCGTTCCTTCTCACATCCGCACGCATGGCTCCCCAATGAACGTAGGAATGTCCAAGAATCCACGCCAAACACGGTGAAGCACCTAAAAAACAAGACGATCAGACTTGCCGACTAGAAAACAACATGACAAATGCCAACAATCACAACCACAGGTTACAACAGGTGAGGACGAATATACGAACGATAACATGCAGATTCCCACCTCCCTATCCGCTTGATAGCTTCCTCGCCCAAACCCCACCTAGCCGCCTCAGTCGCCGCGCCAATCCTGAAAGAATGAGACGCAAACTCCAGAGCAGGGAAACCCGCGGCCGACAAACATTTCCGAAAAACAGCCACAAATTGAAAACGAGACAATGCCGAACCATCCCTATGCATCAATAAAGATCCCGGAACATCAGGCCGAACCCGCAAAAATTCCTCCACACACGTCAACGGACACAAAACCGACCCCCTCAATGCACGCAACACAATGCTCACCCCTTTGCCCCCCTGGTCAGTCTTAGACCTGCGCAACACGCAACACAGCCCATCCTCACAAACGGAAATGTCTTCGCGTAACAAACCGCCCCCTAACAACCGACTCCTAGACACCAACTCCGAGACCCGAAAAGCACCAAAAAAAAAAAAAAAAAAGCCAAAGAAAAAGCAGCTCTAAACAAACTCACTTCAAAAACAGACGAACACACCACCCCCGCCTGTTCCCACAACTTCTGCAACACCGCAAATGAAACCGGACGACGAGCATCCAGCCTCGTAACACTACGCCGGTACCCTTTTGAAGCCTGCCGCACCAAAAAACTCCTAGACACATCTGGCTGACCCCGCAAGCGCAACCAAAAAGCCACTGCTGCCACCCGCTTAGAGGGTACCGAAAAAGACACGCCCGAACTGAACGACACCCCCACATAATACAACAATAAGGAGTGAAAATCCTCCAACTCCCCACTGCCACCCACTTGCTCGATTAACCTCTCCCACTGAGACCACACAGACGCATATGCCGACCACGTACCCCTACTCACAGACCGCCCGATCAAATCTGAGGAGACCCCAAGGCCACGCTCCAGAGCCACTGAGGACAAGAAAGACCCTCCGCCTCCGCGTCCGGCACCAGCCTGCGAAAACGATCCCACTGAAACCGAGAAAGTGAGTCAGCAATAGAATTATCAACACCAGCAACATGCACAGCTACAAAACAGGCATTCAGCCGCAAACCCCGCAGAACCAAATGACGCAGCAAACGCAACACTGGAGGGGAATTAGCCGACTGCCTATTAACCGCCTGCACAACGCTCAAATTATCGCACTCGTTTGTTCAAGAGCAAGTCCCCCCACAATTCCGTAGCCAACACGATTGGGAACAATTCCAACAAAGCTAAATTGCCCAATAAACCTGCCGCTCTCCACTCCTCAGGCCAAGGACCCGCACACCACTGCCCCTGGCAAAATGCTCCATAACCACATGACCCTGACGCATCAGTAAAGAGTTCCAAATCAGCATTAGACACAGGGCCTTCCATCCACACCGACCGACCATTGAACTCGCCCAAAAAACGCTCCCAAACCGCCAAATCCGCCCTCACATCAGCTGACAAACGCAAGAAATGAAAAGGCACCGAGACACCCGCCGTAGCCATGGCCAAGCGTCTACAAAAAACACGACCCATTGGTAGGATTCTACAAGCAAAGTTCAACTTGCCTAATACGGACTGCACCCGCCGCAACTGTACCTTCCTAGCCCTTCTCAGAAAAACCACCTCACACAACAAGTCCGCCACCTTATCCTCAGGCAAGCGACATTCCATCGCCACACTATCGATCACAATCCCCAAAAACTTGACCGTCGTAGCCGGCCCCTCAGTCTTTCCAGGCGCCAACGGCACACTAAACTTGGCTGCCACCCGCTCCATCGTCCGCAACAACATCGAGCAAACCCTGGACCCTGCTGGTCCCAAAAATAAAAAATCGTCAAGGTAATGCAACACCGAAGTCCAACCCGCTTCCTGCTTAACTACCCACTCCAAAAAGGAGCTAAACGTCTCAAACAGCAAACATGAAATAGCGCAACCCATCGGCAAGCAACAATCAACATAAAACTGTCCCTCCCACTTAAAACCCAGCAAATGAAAACTATCCGGATGAATGGGCAACAAACGAAACGCAGCCTCAATATCCGTTTTCGCCAACAAAGCCCCTTGACCGAAGCGACGTACCCACCGTACCGCCTCATCAAAAGACGTATACGACACCGAACATAACTCCTCGCTAATACCATCATTGACTGAACCCCCCGCGGGAAACGACAGGTGATGAATAAGCCTGAACTTGCCCGGCTCCTTCTTAGGGACCAACCCGAGAGGGGACACCCACAAATCCGGCAAAGGACATTCAGAAAACGGGCCAGCAATTCTCCCCGCAGCCACCTCCTTACCAATCTTCTCCGCAACCACCTCCGGTCGCCGCAAGGCAGAAGACAAATTGCGAGTCGCCACCTCAACCCGAACTGAAGCACACGGGATTACAAAACCGTCCCTAAAACCCCCAACAACAACTCCGCAGCCTCCCTATTTAGGTATATCTTTAGCCACGGCACCATCTCTGCTACCATCATGGGAGTCGCCCCCCTTGTGCGCAACTTCAAACCCTCTGCCCTTCCCGCGCTTAAAACACCGAGACAGACTGTGGGACCCCCAGCAACCGGAACACTCGTGCTTGAACTTGCAATCGGCAAGGTACCTACAGAAACCTTCATTGTACTGCCAACAACACCCCTTCCTATTTCCACTGGAGACATCTGACGCCGAGGAACCCCCGGCAACGGACCGAAAGGGCTGGCCAACACCCCTTGGAGCCGACATAAGCCGCATTCACAAACCAATATCCTTATGGTCCCACCGGATACTCGTTCGCACTGCCTTTCTCTGCCTAAACTGCTCATCATAGCGGAGCCAAGCCACCCCGCCATATGTCCTATAAGCCTCCCCAATCGCATCCATGTAACAAAATAAAGCCAAACAATTCTCCGGCGCCTTCTCCCCCACCACACTTGCGAATATCGCAAAAGCCTGAAGCCAGTTCGAAAACGTCCGCGGAATCAACCTATACCGCCGCTTCTCCTCCTCCTCCTTTTTGCTTTCCTCCGGCCTACCCCTCTCCAAATTAAACTTCTCCAACGGCAGCAATGAGAATATCTCAACATACTCCCCCCGCCAGATCCTTTCCCTGACCTCAACCTTCAAATGCACCCCCAAAGGCGCTTCAAAGCAAACATACACTTCACCTTTAGCTGAATCCGCCATCCTGACATCATCGCACGCCCGGCCCCCACCACCGCCAGACACCGCCGTCTCCCCCACCAAAGCAACCGCCGTGACAGCCGGCGCGCTCTCAACGACCTCCGCCCTAGCACACACACCCCCTCCAACCACCGGCGCAGGTGACCACACCGCCGCCGGGGACGTGTCAGCACCCGAACCCAAGCGCGCCACCAGCGATAGCATCCCCGACATAAAATCCCGTACTAAACCCTCAGACCCAGCCAGCCCCCCCCACTCACCCCCTGACCCCAACCCGCAAAGGGTCTGTTGCTGACACGAAGTTCGCTCACCTGGCTGTCCCTGGGACGACCCCCCAGTAGCCGCCGACCGTCCTGCAGATCCTTCCGTCCACGATCCAGTCCGCGTCGATGCTGAGGAAGGACCGGTACCCGCCGGATTGTCAAGGCCGCCGTCCGCCTCCCCTTCGTCCAAAATCACTTCGCCCTCCTCAAAGGCACCATAGTCCTGGGGGCCACGACCAGCATCCATCTGACCTGGCCGCAAGTCACCGTCCACGCAGCCGCCTGGCCCACCTCCAGATGGCCGCCTGTTCCGCGCACCTCCACCAACAGGACATAATTCTGACCTTCCAGGCCCGCTGGGAGGAAAACCGGCAGCCGCACCAAGACCTGAAGCCGCCGTCACACACCTCTGCTGCACCATGGGGGACTCGAACCCAGAATCCACAGCCAGCGCTTGTGAAACTGCTTGACCTGCAGTACCGCCGCCGGCCACCGGTGTCGCTGTTTCACTAACTGCTAGACCTGCAGTACCGCCGCCGGCCACCGGTGTCGCTGTTTCTCTCCTTGAACTCCTCGGCTGAGCAGACGCAGACTGCCGCCGGCCAGCAGATGCAGGCCGCGGCGCCCCCACATCCCTCACAGCAGCTGCGCTCCCGGACAGGCCCCCACCAACCACCGATGAGGCCGCACACTCCGCTGTTCTCCCAGATCGGACCCTACCTGCGGGCCGGGAAGGTAAGATCCGACCGCCGGCTCGCTCCCCATCAGAACGCACTGGAGAGGGAGACACCACTCTGGAACTTCTCCCCCTCTGTCGCGCCGAAGACGAGGGACACGGAGCAGCATGTCCCTCTCCCGCCAGTGCCCGGCGCCGAGCAGGATTCCTCCCGCTGCGCCTGCAAGGGGTAACAGCAGCAGCCAGCGCCAGCGGAGGGTCCCTAACAGGGCTCCTTAAGCGCCGCCGCACACGGGGGGTAGCCTCGGGGCTCAAGCGCTCCGGAGGCGCAGATCTCCTGGCACTGAGCCTGACTGCAGGTGCCGCAGGGGGCCCGGCCGGACCCGATAAAGCCACCCTTAAACAATCCTGCAGCCAGTCATGCCCATGCCTCTCAGCAGCAGCCCTCACAGCCAAAACTAAATCTTCCACAGAAGCCATAATGCGACTAACCGTGACAAATCCCTGCACGCCGGTGAGAGGTGACTCCTCCCCCAGGCATATATAATGCCCGCGAAATTCCTAACCAAACCCCTAACCCACCATAAACCTTAACCCTTTGTCTGCCTTCAACTTCCCCCTAAGTCAAGTTACACTGCGCTATGCTGTGCCCCGCTCCGTTGCTCTCAAATGTGCTATCTTGCACAAAAAGGGTGTTTTATTCAAATAAAAATATAACAGCAGTATTTAACGGCTGTATTTGATTGTCAGCACAGGCTCCAAATGTACTATCTTGCACAAAAAGTGAGTTTTTTCAAACGACAATGTAACAGCAGTATTTAAATGTTTTATTGTAGCGTCGGAAATGCAGCGCAAGCCGTAAATGTACTATCTCTCACAAAAAGTGAGTTTTTTTCAAACGACAATGTAACAGCAGTATTAACTGTTGTATTGGACTTTCAGAAATGCAGCGCAGGCTGCAATGTACAAACTAGCACAAAAAGGGTGTTTTTTTCAAACCACAATATAACAGCAATATTTACTGGTTGTATTGGACTGTCAGAAATGCAGCTCAGGCTGCAAATGTACTATATAGCACAAAAAGGGTGTTTATTTCAAACAAAAATATAACAGCTGTATTTAACGGTTGTATAGGACTGTAAAAAATGCAGTGCAGGCCGCAAATGTACTATAGCGCACAAAAAGGGTGTTTTTTTCAAACCACAATATAACAGCAATATTTAACAGTTGTATTGGATTGTCAGAAATGCAGCGCAGGCTGCAAAAATGTGCTATCTAGCACAAAAAGTGAGGTTCTTTCAAACGACTATGTAAGAGCAGTATTTAACAGTTTTTATGGACTGTCATAAATGCAGTACAGGCCGCAAATGTACTATCTAGCACATAAAGGGTGTTTTTTTCAAACCACAATATAACAGCAGTATTTAACGGTTGTATAGGACTGTCAAAAATGCAGCGCAGGCCGCAAATGTACTATTTAGCACAAAAAGGGTGTTTTTTTCAAAACACAATATAACAGTAATATTTAACGGTTGTATTGGATTGTCAGAAATTTTGCTTACGCCACAAATGTACTATCTCGCACAAAAAGTGATTTTTTTTCAAACGACAATGTAACAGCAGTATTAACTGTTTTATTGGACTGTCAGAAATGCAGTGCAGGCCGCAATGTACAATCTTGCACATATAGGGTGTTTTTTTTAAACCACAATCCAGAAATGCAGCACAGGCCGCAAATGTGCTATCTAGCACAAAAAGGGTGTTTTTTTTAAACCACAATATAAGGCCTCATGCACACGACAGTATTTTTTCACGGTCCGCAAAAACGGGGTCCGCAGGTCCGTGATCCGTGACAGTTTTTTCGTCCATGGGTCTTCCTTGATTTTTGGAGGATCCACGGACATGAAAAAAAAGTCGTTTTGGTGTCCGCCTGGCCGTGCAGAGCCAAACGGATCCGTCCTGAATTACAATGCAAGTCAATGGGGACGGATCCGTTTGACGTTGACACAATATGGTGCAATTTCAAACGTATCTGTCCCCATTGACTTTCAATGTAAAGTCAGGAGTCCCTTTTATACCATCGGATCTGAGTTTTCTCCAATCCGATGGTATATTTTAACTTGAAGCGTCCCCATCACCATGGGAACGCCTCTATGTTAGAATATACTGTCGGATATGAGTTAGATCGTGAAAACTCATATCCGACAGTATATTCTAACACAGAGGCGTTCCCATGGTGATGGGGACGCTTCTAGTCAGAATATGCTACAAACTGTGTACATGACTGCCCCCTTCTGCCTGGCAGCACCCGATCTCTTACAGGGGGCCATGATCAGCACAATTAACCCCTCAGGGGTTAATTGTACGTATCATATCCCCCTGTAAGAGATCAGGGCTGCCAGGCAGCAGGGGGCAGACCCCCCCTCCCCAGTTTGAATATCATTGGTGGCCAGCGCGGCCCCCCTCCCTCCCTCTATTGTAATAATAGGTTGGTGGCACAGTGTGCGGCCCCCCGTCCCCCCCTTCCTCCCTCTATTGTAATAATTCGTTGGTGGCACAGTCTGAAAAAGCTTTTATGCAGACGGATCTTTGGATGCGTTAGGCATGAGGCCTAACAGCAGTATTTAACGGTTGTATTAGACTGTCAGAAATTCAGTGCTGCCTGCAAATGTACAATCTAGCACATAAAGGGTGTTTTTTTCAAACAAAAATATAACAGCAGTATATAGCGGTTGTATTAGACTGTCAGAAATGCAGTGCAGGCCGAAATGTGCTATCTAGCGCAAAAAAAAGTGTTTTTTTTCCAAACCACAATATAACCGTAGTATTTAATAGTTGTATTGGACTGTCAAAATGCAGCGCAAGCCGCAAATGTACTATCTCGCACAAAAAGTGATTTTTTTAAAACGACAATGTAACAGCAGTATTTAACGGTTATCTGAAACGGTTGTCCGAAATGCAGCGCAGGCTGCAAATGTGCTATCTAGCACAAAAAGGGTGTTTAATTCAAACCAAAATATAACAGCATTATTTACCGTTTGTATTGGATTGTCAGAAATGCAGCACAGGCCGCAAATGTACAATTTAGCACAAAAAGGGTGTTTTTTTCAAACCACAATATAACAGCAGTATTTAACGGTTGTATAAGACTGTCAAAAATGCAGCGCAGGCCGTAAATGTACTATCTTGCACAAAAAGTGAGTTTTTTCAAACGACAATGTAACAGCAGTATTTAACAGTTTTATTGGACTGTCAGAAATGCAGCGCAGGCCGCAATGTACAATCTAGCACAAAAAGGGTGGGTTTTTTTTAAACCACAATATAACAGCAATTTTTACCTGTTGTATTGGATTGTCAGAAATTTTACTCAGGGCGCAAATGTACTATCTCGCACAAAAAGTGAGTTTTTATAAAACGACAATGTAACAGCAGTATTTAACGATTGTATTATACTGTCAGAAATGTAGCGCAGGCTGCAAATGTGCTATCTAGCACAAAAAGGGTGTTTTTTTCAAACCCCAATATAACAGCAGTATTTAACAGTTGTATAGGACTGTCAAAAATGCAGCGCAGGCAGCATATGTACTATCTTGCACAAAAAGTGAGTTATTTTCCAAACGACAATGTAACAGCAGTATTTAACGGTCGTGTTAGACTGTGTGAAATGCAGCGCAGGCCGCAAATCTACTATCTCGCACAAAAAGTTTGTTTTTCTCAAATGACAATGTAACAGCAGTATTTAAATGTTTTATTGTAGTGTCAGAAATGCAGCACAAGATGCAAATGTACTATCTCGCACAAAAAGTGAGGTGTTTTTTTTTTTCAAACGACAATGTAACAGCAGTATTAACTGTTTTTTTTGGACTGTCAGAAAAGCATGGCAGGCCGCAATGTACAATCTACACAAAAAGTTGTTTTTTTTCAAACCACAATATAACAGCAATATTTACAGGATGTATTGGGTTGTCAGAAATGCAGCTAAGCCGCAAATGTACTATCTCGCACAAAAAGTGAGTTTCTTTCAAACGACAATGTAACAGCAGTATTTAACGGTTTTATTGGGCTGTCAGAAATGCAGCGCAAGCTGCAAATGTACTATATCGCACAAAAAGGATGTTTTTTCAAATAAAAATATAACAGCAGTATTTTGCCCAGGGTTTTTATATCCGAGACTCTTTTAATGGATATAATACATAATAAGACAGTTAGTTTGAGAGATAATGACTCTTTATCTCTAAAACGTTTATCTCCCCAAGATGATATATGGTCCAGGACAAAGTTAACTTCCCAAGTCGATTGGTATTTTGGCAAGGGGGGACGTTTGAAATTGATACCCTTAAGTAATCTACAGACGAGGGGGTGTTTCCCTATGGGTAAGGACTGAATGGGAACAAGAGATGCATATATATATATACGAATGGTAAAGGTTTATGGTGCGGTATGCTTTGCCAGCCTTAAAAGAGGCAGAAAGAAAATTTAAGATGTGGGTGAGAGGCATGTATGGGATCCAAGTCCCGTTGACTGCACCAATAAGCCCAAATTTTCCAGGCTGATCTGTAAGCCTTTCTGGTACCCGGAGCCCGGGCTTCAGAAAGGAGATCTTTAGTTGATTGAGAAAGGTTTGGGACACTTTCGGAAGGCCGGAAATGAGCCAGGCTAATAGAGGCAGTTGGTGGGACAGTATTAGCGGGTGTTGTTCACCGAAAGTGTTCAACAGAAGATTTGGAGAATAAGGGAGGATTCTCTGGAAATATATAAACATCCCCAGAATTTGGGGAAACCCTGACAGGGTCGGCCACCAAGGGGTAATGAGAACAATTGTTGATTTTTTAATAGAAACCTGCAGGAGAACTCTGGGAATCAGAGCGAAAGGAGGAAAAGCATAGTTTTTGTCTCAAGGCCAAATCTGGAGAAATGCATCCACTCCCGAAGTTTCAGGGGTCGGGACGCCAACTGAAGAACCTGGGTACTTGTCGGTTGAGGCGAGAAGCAAATAAATCAGTCGACCATTTGTCGACTTATCAAAGGAGACGGTAAGACTGTTCGATTTTATCCAGCAATTATTATCCAGCGATTTAAAAACTGCATTATCATCCCAGTGGGAAGCTGCTGGTGGATGCTAATAGCGGGACACCGCTTAAGTTTGTTCTTTGATTGCACATTGGGACTTTGCTTATTTTCGGATATCCCTGATATATATCGAAAGGGACCTACATAAAGGACATTGTTTTATCGCAAAGTTTTCAATACAAGACTTTCCCATAAGAATATTTGCCGAATATTCATACGAGTTATTATTGAATATTCTATTTTATTCCTCGGATTTTAGTATTTTATATTTTAGTATACTATTTTCCATTTGTCATATTGCATTACTGCATGTTGTGTTTTATGGTGTAGCGGATAGGTATTTTAGATTATATTTTAATATTATCATTGTCAGTAAGTACAGTTATTCATGTTATTATATGCTAATACATTTCAAATGGTCAAGATATCCTGAGAGTGCCCAGTTATTTTTGTTCTACTTCATAATAGGAAAACAATTGGCAGCACCACCAAAATAGTAGCATAACAGGAAAGACGGGTGCAATGTACAAGTATGGTAACTGGTGCTTACCCACGGCAAAAAAATCGGACTGCACTCCAGGCGGTTCTTCAGTAAAACAGTATGTTTTTATTCACCCATGTAGTAGCAATAAGCGATGTTTCGGCTTGTACATGAGCCTCTCTCAAGCATTGATAAAAAGTGCATAGCATACATATAAAGGTGTACCAATCAGACCAATTAATACATCAACATAATTGATACTTTACAGAAATCCGTGTTAAAAACATCCAAATATTCATAAAAAGATCATAGTCATGATAATTAATAAAGTGACAAGTGTTACAGGTGAATCAAGTCTCTTCTGCTTGCTGCCTGTCCTTAGCAGTGGTTTCCTAGCAGATATTCTACCATGAAGGCCTGATTCACACAGTCTCCTCTTAAGAGTTGTTCTAGAGATGTGTCTGCTGCTAGAACGCTGTGTGGCATTGACCTGATCTCTAATCTGAGCTGCTGTTAACCTGCGATTTCTGAGGCTGGTGACTCGGATGAACTTATCCTCCGCAGCAGAGGTGACTCTTGGTCTTCATTTCCTGGGGCAGTCTGCATGTGAGCCAGTTTCTTTGTAGCGCTTGATGGTTTTTGTGACTGCACTTGGGGACACTTTCAAAGTTTTCCCAATTTTTCGGACTGACTGACCTTCATTTCTTAAAGTAATGATGGCCACTCTTTTTTCTTTACTTAGCTGCTTCTTTATTGCCATAATACAAATTCTAACAGTCTATTCAGTTGGACTATCAGTTGTGTATCCACCTGACTTCTCCACAAAGCAACTGATGGTCCCAACCCAATTTATAAGGCAAGAAATCCCACTTATTAAACCTGATGGGGCACACCTGTGAAGTGAAAACCATTTCAGGTGACTACCTCTTGAAGCTCATCAAGAGAATGCCAAGAGTGTGCAAAGCAGTAATCAAAGCAAAAGGTGGCTACTTTGAAGAACCTAGAATATGACATATTTTCAGTTGTTTCACACTTTTTTGTTATGTATATAATGCCACATGTGTTAATTCATAGTTTCGATGCCTTCAGTGTGAATCTACAATTTTCATAGTCATGAAAATAAAGAAAACTCTTTGAATGAGATGGTGTGTCCAAACTTTTGTTCTGTACTGTATATGGGCACTGTACTAACAGAAATTTACAGTTTATAGTGAGGCCTGTAAGGGTAGATAATTAAATACCGGTAAAATAATATAATATATGTGTATATATCAAAAGTATTTTCTTCAGGTGAGGTATTCAAAGGCAGAATATGAATAAATAAATATATATATATATATATATATATATATATATATATATATATATATATATATATATATATATATATATATAGAGAGAGAGAGAGAGAGAGAGAGAGAGAGAGAGAGAGAGAGAGAGAGAGAGAGAGAGAGAGAGAGATGAGGAAACCTGTGAGGTAAAAATCTTTCTACACAGCAGATTAACAATGTTTGTCCAGTCTGAGAGCAGCGCTCGCACTGACTGGAACAGACGGGAGACGAAGGCTGACGGCCAACCAACGTAGGAAAGGAAAATTAGGTCACATATGTTAAGTAAGAAAGATGAAAAAAGATTAATAAAACCACAAGTTAATTCAGGAAGGGGTAAGAAACAAGAAGTGACAATAGAAAATAAGTACAATAATGAGCAAATATGATAGAATTATATAATTAATATAACAAGAAAATTTACACTCAGCTGTTATCAGTGCGGATGCAGCTAAAGAAAGAGGGCAGAGTTTATCCTCATATTGCTTATATGTTCTCTGCTATATGTTCAAGCATGATAGGTTGTACCTAAACAAGTTTTTTCTTTATATATTGATATTTAACTCTTTAGCTACGGATTCAGTAAAAAAAAGGTGCGCATAATGGGAGCCTCGTGTACTGAAATAAAATCAGATTCCACCTTTCATTTTTCAGCGTTCCTTTGGAAAATGAAAGATGGAATCTGGTTGCTATGGGCAACTAAGTCAGTTGGATACATTTCCCCCTGTGTGTGTCGGAGTGCACTATCAGGGCTCCAGACTAAAAAAAAAAAAACATCAAGGAGCCATTTTCTCCTAACCTGAAAAATTTTGTTGCGAAATTTAAAATATATATAATTACAGTAAAAAAACAAAAACACATGTCTTAGGCTACTTTCACACTAGCCGCAGGACGGATCCGACAGGCTGTTCACCCTGTCGGATCCGTCCTGCCACTATTTTGCTGTGCCGCCGCTCCGTCCCCATGACTGTAATGGGGACGGTGGCGGAGCTCTGGCGCAGCACGGCAGTTCGAGGTGAGAGGCCACCGGACTAAAAAGTCGCACATGCAGTACTTTTAGTCCGGCAGCCTTTTGCCATGCACTGCCGGAGCTCCGCCCCCATCCCTACTATAGTCAATGGCGATGGAGCGGCAGTCTGGCGGCACGGCGAAATAGCGGTGGGACTTTTTCGGGCATTGCGATATGTAATTTTTTTCCCTTTTTTATATATTTTATATGTAAAATTGGGCAAGGGAGTGATTTAAACTTAAAATTTTGGTGTTTGTTTTTTTTTTACTTTTTATTTAACCCCTTAAGGATTAAATTTCAGCCCTATTTCACCTTAAGGACTTGGCCATTTTTTGCAAATCTGACCAGTGTCCCTTTAAGTGCTGATAACTTTAAAACACTTTGACTTATCCAGGCCATTCTGAGATTGTTTTTTCGTCACATATTGTACTTCATGACACTGGTAAAATAAAGTAAAAAAAATATATATTTTTGCATAAAAAAATACCTAATTTGCCAAAAATCTGGAAAAATTAGCAAATTTCGAAGTTTCAGTTTCTCTACTTCTGTAATACATAGTACTACCCCCAAAAATTGCGATAACTTTACATTCCCCATATGTCTACTTCATGTTTGAATTATTTTGGGAATGATATTTTATTTTTGTGGGGATGTCACAAGGCTTAGAAGTTTAGAAGCAAATCTTGAAATTTTTCTGAAATTTACAAAAACCCAATTTTTAGGGACCACTACAGGTCTGAAGTCACTTTGTGGGGCTTACATGATAGAAACCGCCCAAAAATGACCCCATTTTTTAAACGACACCTCTCAAGGTATTCAAAACAATTTTTACAAACTTCGTTAACCCTTTAGGTGTTGCACAAGTGTTTTTGGCAAATGTGGATGAAATTTGAGAATTTAATTTTTTTGCCTAATTTTCCATTTTAACCCATTTTTTCCACTAACAAAGCAAGAGTTAACAGCCAAACAAGACTGTATCTTTATTGCCCTGACTTTATGGTTTTTGGAAGCCAGATTTTGCTGGACTGTTTTTTTTTTACACCATGTCCCATTTGAAGCCCCCCTGATGCACCCCTAGAGTAGAAACTCCATAAAAGTGACCCCATCTAAGAAACTACACCTCTCAAGGTATTCAAAACTGATTTTACAAACTTTGTTAACCCTTTAGGTGTTGCACAAGATTTAATGGAAACTAGAGATACATTTTCAAAATTTCATTTTTTGGGCAGATTTTCCATTTTAATATTTTTTTCCCAGTTACAAAGCAAGGGTTAACAGCCAAACAAAACTCATTATTTATGGCCCTGATTATGTAGTTTACAGAAACATCCCATATGTGGTCGTAAACTGCTGTACGGGCACACGGCAGGGCGCAGAAGGAAAGGAATGCCATACAGTTTTTGGAAGGCAGATTTTTCTGGACTGTTTTTTTTGACACCATGTCCCATTTGAAGCCCCCCTGATGCACCTATAGAGTAGAAACTCCAAAAAAGTGACCCCATTTTAGAAACTACGGGATAGGGTAGCAGTTTTTTTGGTACTAGTTTAGGGTACATATGATTTTTGGTTGCTCTATATTACACTTTTTGTGCGGCAAGGTAAAAAGAAATAGCTTTTTTTGGCACTTTTTTTTGTTATTTACAACATTCATCTGACAGGTTAGATCATGTGGTAATTTAGAGCAGGTTGGCACGGACGTGGCGATACCTAATATATATACAATTTTATTTTATTTATGTAAGTTTTACACAATGATTTCATTTTTAAAACCAAAAATGTTTTAGTGTCTCCATAGTCTAAGAGCCATCGCTTTTTCAGTTTTTGGGCTATCATCTTAAGTAGGGTCTCATGTTTTGCGGGATGAGATGACGGTTTGATTGGCACTATTTTGGGGTGCATATAACTTTTTGATCGCAATTACACTTTTTGTGATGTAAGATGACAAAAAATGGCTTCTTTTACACCGTTTTTTATTTATTTATTTTTTACGGTGGTCACCTGAGGGGTTAGGTCATTTGATATTTTTATAGAGCCGGTTGATACGGACTCGTCGATACCTAATATGTATACATTTTTTTTATTTATGTTAGTTTTACACAATGATTTCATTTTTGAAACAAAAAAAATCTAGTTTTAGTGTTTCCATAGTCTAAGAGCCATAGTTTTTTCAGTTTTTGGGCGATTATCTTGGGTAGGGTATGATTTTTGCGGGATGAGATGACGGTTTGATTGGTACTATTTTGGCGTACATGCGACTTTTTTTTATCACTTTTATTACCTTTTTTGGGAAGTAAGGTGGGCAAAATTTCAAATTTCTCATAGTTTTTATTTTTATGGCGTTCACCGTGAGGGGAAAGTAACATGCCTGTTTTATAGATCAGGTCGTTACGGACGCGGCGATACCTAATATGTGTAGTGTATTTATTTTATTTTTATTCAGTGATACATGTGTTTTTTTTTATCTTAACTTTTTTCACTTTCTTTTTTAAAAAAATTGACCCAGACCCACTTGGTTCTTGAAGATCCAGTGGGTCTGATGTCTGTATAATACAGTACAGTACACTATATAGGGTACTGTATTTTACTTACACTTTGTCTGAACAGATCTATGCCTTCAGCATAGATCTGTTCAGCACCATAGGCAGCAGGATGCCTAAAAAGGCATCCTGTTGCCATGGGAACCTTCCCCGTCTGTTCAGTTGTAGCCACAACTGCGCAGACTTGGAAGGGTAAGGACGAGACTGTCTGGGGGCTCTCTTCCTCTCCCATCGGGGGGCTGCAAAGGCACAGCAGCCCCCTGATGGGAGAGGGAGGGTGCTCCCTGAGCTGTTAACCTTTTCCATACAGCGGTCCGTACGGACCGTTGTATGGAAAGGGTTAAACGGCTGACATTGCATCACCGATGTCAGCCGTTTATACCAGGGTGTCAGCAATGTGCTGACACCCTGGTATACCCACTAGACGCCAACGATTATTCAAGGGGGGGCGGGAGGGGGATCGCGATCCCGCCTCCCGCACCGCCTGCGCCCCCCCACCTGCACCACCCGCCCACATAATATCATTCAGGGGTTCAGGGGGGGGGGTTAATAAAACTTTATTTTGGGCATTTTAAAGTTTGATCCACGCGGTCAGAGACCGTGGGGATCAGAATCGGCTAAAAGCGCAGCAAGCCGCAGGTCTGAATTGACCTGCGGTTTGCTACGATTGCCGATACGGGGGGGGGGGGGACCCCACCCAGAGTTATGACAGGATACCAGCCGGCATCCCGTTCGGATTAACCCCCGGGGCGCCGCAATCGTATTTTAAACTCATGACGTATCGGTACGTCATGGGTCCTTAACCATTTCAACCCCCCTAGCTGAAACCCCCTTAATGACCAGGCCACTTTCTACACTTCTGCACTACACTACTTTCACTATTTATTGCTCGGTCATGCAACTTACCACCCAAATTAATTTTACCTCCTTTTCTTCTCACTAATAGGGCTTTCATTTGGTGGTATTTCATGATGCTGACATTTTTACTTTTTTTGTTATTAATTGAAATGTAACGAAATTTTTGCAAAAAAATGAAATTTTTCACTTTCAGTTGTAAATTGTAATTTTTTTCAAAAAAAACGACACCCATATATACATTTTTTGCTAAATTTATTGTTCTACATGTCTTTGATAAAAAAAATGTTTGGGTAAAAAAAAAATGGTTTGGGTAAAAGTTATAGCATTTACAAATTATGGTACAAAAATGTGAATTTCCGCTTTTTGAAGCAGCTCTTTCTGAGCACCTGTCATGTTTCCTGAGGTTCTACAATGCCCGGACAGTAGAAAAACCCCACAAATGACCCCATTTCGGAAAGTAGACACCCTAAGGTATTCGCTAATGGGCATAGTGAGTTCATAGAACTTTTTATTTTTTGTCACAAGTTAGCGGAAAATTATGATTTTTTTTTCCTTACAAAGTCTCATATTCCACTAACTTGTGACAAAAAATAAAAACTTCCATTTACTCACTATGCCCATCATGAAATACCTTGGGGTGTTTTCTTTCCAAAATGGGGACACTTGTGGGGTAGTAATACTGCCCTGGCATTTTAGGGGCCCAAATGCGTGTAAAGTAGTTTGAAATCAAAATCTGTAAAAAATGGCCTGTGAAATCCAAAAGGTGCTCTTTGGAATGTGAGCCTCTATGCCCACCTAGCCTGCAAAAAAGTGTCACACATCTGGTATCGCTGTACTCAGAAGAAGTAGGGCAATGTGTTTTATGGTGTCTTTTTACATATACCCATGCTGGGTGAGAGAAATATTTCTGCAAAATACAACTTTTCCCATTTTTTTTTATACAAAGTTGGCATTTGACCAAGTTATTTATCTCACCCAGCATGGGTATATGCAAAAAGACACCCCAAAACACATTCCCCAACTTCTCCTGAGTACGGCGATACCACATGTGTGACACTTTTTTGCAGCCTAGGTGGACAAAGGGGCCCATATTCCAAAGAGCACCTTTCGGATTTCACAGGCCATTTTTTACACATCTTGATTGCAAACTACTTTGCACGCATTTGGGCCCCTAAAAAGCCAGGGCAGTATAAATACCCCACATGTGACCCCATTTTGGAAATAAGACACCCCAAGATATTCAATGAGGGGCCTGGTGAGTTCATAGAAACTTTTTTTTTTTTTTTGCATAAGTTAACGGAAATTGATTATTTTTTTGTTTTTTTCTCACAAAGTCTCACTTTCCGCTAACTTGGGACAAAAATTTCAATCTTTCATGGACTCAATATGCCTCTCAGCGAATACCTTGGGGTGTCTTCTTTCCAAAAAGGGGTCATTTGTGGGGTGTTTGTACTGCCCTGGCATTTGAGGGTCTCCGCAATCATTACATGTATGGCCAGCATTAGGAGTTTCTGCTATTCTCCTTATATTGAGCATACAGGTAATTATATTTTTTTTTTCCGTTCAGCCTCTGGGCTGAAAGAAAAAAATGAACGGCACAGATTTCTTCATTCGCATCGATCAATGTGGATGAAAAAATCTCTGCCAAAAAGAAAAAAAGGAGGGGAAAGGCGTCTGCCAGGACATAGGAGCTCCGCCCAACATCCATACCCACTTAGCTCGTATGCCCTGGCAAACCCGATTTCTCCATTCACATCAATCGATGTGGATGAATAAATCATTGCCGGGATTTTTTAATTTATTTTTTTATATACAAAGTGTTTGCCAAAAAGCATATGAACACCGCCACCTCCTCAGCTCATATGCCTCGGCAAACATATCTTTTATTGCAGAGGTCAAATCTCGTCTTGCAGCGCCGCATATGTCGACTTGTGTGTAATCTGACAGCAGCGCAATGCTTCTGTCAGAATGCACATCAGTGCTGCAGCTAGTCGATCGGTTGGTCCACCTGGAAGGTAAAAAAAAAACAAAAAAAAAAAACAGGCCGCAACGCAATAATTTTATTAACTTTATAATAACCTTTGAACAGAACATATAAACTTTATTTAACTTTTGGAACTGAACGTTAACTTTTTTACTTACTGGTGTTTATTTACCTTTATAGGACAAACCTCTCCTTCCCCATGGGACAATGTGCAAAGCGCAAATCGCCCAAAGATGTGGCGAAGTGCATTATGCACTTTGTCCCAGGTGAAAAGAGAGGTTTGCAGCAGCTGTGTGTGAATGGGCCCTAATAGCCCTGTGTACCTGTCCTGTGATATGTGATCCCTATGCTAAGTGTACCTGTGTGTGGTACTTCCGGAAACACTCCCCTAAGCATAGGGCAGGGTGATCAGGGCAGTCAGGACAGAAATAGCGGGTGTCACGCCTTATTACATTCCTGCTACAGACACAACATCTTTTTCAGGGTGACGGTTGTGTTGAGGTACCAGCAACGACATTGGGGAAATGTTGCTCGTGTAGACGGCTAACTACACTGGTGGATGGGGCCACGGAACCTCCTGGATACAGGAGGTTCTCGATGATCTCTTCCTGAAATTTGAGGAAGGATCCTGTTCTCCCAGCCTTACTGTAGTTAACAAAACTATTATACAGAGCCAATTGAATTAAATATACAGACACCTTCTTATACCAGCGTCTGGTGCGTCGGGAAAATAAATACGGAGACAACATCTGGTCATTGAAGTCCACCCCTCCCATGTGAAGGTTATAGTCGTGGACTGAGAAGGGCTTTTCAATGACACTGGTTGCTTGCTCAATTTGGAATGTTGTGTCTGCGTGAATGGAGAGCATGTAAACATCATGCTTGTCTCTCCATTTCGAGCAGTTCTTCGTTACACAAGGCAGCCCTCTCCCCCCTTGCAAGACAGGTGGTAACGAGCCGTTGGGGGAAGCCCGCGCGACTAGTTCGCACGGTGCCACAGCAGCCAATCTGTTCTAGAAACAAATGCCTGAAGAGGGCCACACTTGTGTAGAAATTGTCCACATAAAGATGGTACCCCTTGCCGAATAAGGGTGACACCAAGTCCCAGACTGTCTTCCCACTGCTCCCCAGGTAGTCAGGGCAACCGACCGTCTCCAGGGTCTGATCTTTTCCCTCATAGATCCGAAATTTGTGGGTATAGCCTGTGGCCCTTTCACAGAGCTTATACAATTTGACCCCATACCGGGCGCGCTTGCTTGGGATGTATTGTTTGAAGCCAAGGCGCCCGGTAAAATGTATTAGGGACTCGTCTATGCAGATGTTTTGCTCAGGGGTATACAAATACAGTCATGTGAAAAAATTAGGACACCCTTTGAAAGCATGTGGTTTTTTGTAACATTTTTAATAAAAGGTTATTTCATTTCCGTTTCAACAATACAGAGAGATTAAAGTAATCCAACTAAACAAAGAAAACTGAAGAAAAGTCTTTTCAAGATCTTCTGTAAATGTCATTCTACAAAAATGCCTATTCTAACTGAGGAAAAAGATAGGACACCCTTGCCCCTAATAGCGAGTGTTACCTCCTTTGGCTGAAATAACTGCAGTGAGACGGTTCTTGTAGCCATCTACCAGTCTTCGACATCGGTCTGAGGAAATTTTACCCCACTCCTCAATGCAGAACTTTTTCAGCTGTGAGATGTTTGAGGGGTTTCTTGCACGTACAGCCCTTTTCAAGTCACCCCACAGCATCTCAATGGGATTCAAATCTGGACTTTGACTTGGCCATTCCAGGACTCTCCATTTCTTCTTTTTCAGCCAATCTTTGGTTGATTTACTAGTATGTTTTGGGTCATTGTCATGTTGCATGGTCCAGTTCCGCTTCAGCTTTAATTTTCTAACTGATGGTCTCACATGTTCTTCAAGCACCTTCTGATACACAGTAGAATTCATCGTGGATTCTATGATGGTGAGCTGACCAGGTCCTGCTGCAGCAAAGCAGCCCCAAACCATGACACTTCCACCTCCATGCTTCACAGTTGGTATGAGGTTCTTTTCTTGGAATGCTGTGTTTGGTTTACGCCAAACATGTCCTCTGCTGTTGTGTCCAAATAATTCAATTTTGGACTCATCTGTCCAAAGAACATTATTCCAGAAGTCCTGGTCTTTGTCAACTTTATCTCTGGCAAATGTCAGTCTGGCCTCGATGTTTCTCTTGGAAAGCAAAGGTTTCCTCCTTGCACACCTCCCATGCAAGTTAAACTTGTACAGTCTCTTTCTGATTGTAGAGGCATGTACTTCTACATCAACAGTAGCCAGAGCCTGCTGTAGTTCTCGAGATGACACTTTAGGGTTTTTGGAGACCTCTTTTAGCATCTTGCGGTCTGCTCTTGGGGTGAACTTGCTGGGGCGACCAGTCCTGGGCATGTTGGCAGTTGTTTTGAAAGCCCTCCACTTGTAGACTATCTTCCGGACAGTGGAATGGCTGATTTCAAAATCTTTTGAGATCTTTTTAAATCCCTTCCCAGACTCATAGGCTGCTACAATCTTTTTTCTGAAGTCCTCTGACAGCTCTTTTGCTCTCACCATGGTGCTCACTCTCACTTCAACAGTCAGGAGCACACCAAACTAAATGTCTGAGGTTTAACCACTTCAGCCCCGCTAGGTGAAACCCCCTTCATGACCAGGCCACTTTTTACACTTCGGCACTACACTCCTTTCACCGTTTATCGCTCGGTCATGCAACTTACCACCCAAATGAATTTTACCTCCTTTTCTTCTCACTAATGGAGCTTTCATTTGGTGGTATTTTATTGCTGCTGACATTTTTACTTTTTTTGTTATTAATCAAAATGTAACGATTTTTTTTGCAAAAAAATGACATTTTTCACTTTCAGCTGTGAAATTTTGCAAAAAAAAACCACATCCATATATAAATTTTTCGCTAAATTTATAGTTCTACATGTCTTTGATAAAAAAAAAAATGTTTGGGCAAAAAAAAAAATGGTTTGGGTAAAAGTTATAGCATTTACAAACTATGGTACAAAAATGTGAATTTCCGCTTTTTGAAACGGCTCTGACTTTCTGAGCACCTGTCATGTTTCCTGAGGTTCTACAATGCCCAAACAGTATAACTACCCCACAAATGACCCCATTTCGGAAAGTAGACACCCTAAGGTATTCGCTGATGGGCATAGTGAGTTCATAGAACTTTTTATTTTTTGTCACAAGTTAGCGGAAAATGATGATGATTTTTATTTTTTATTTTTTTCTTACAAAGTCTCATATTCCACTAACTTGCGACAAAAAATAAAAAATTCTAGGAACTCACCATGCCGCTCACAGAATACCTTGGGGTGTCTTCTTTCCAAAATGGGGTCACTTGTGGGGTAGTTATACTGCCCTGGCAATTTAGGGGCCCAAATGTGTGAGAAGTACCTTGCAATCAAAATGTGTAAAAAATGACCGGTGAAATCCAAAAGGTGCACTTTGGAATATGCGCCCCTTTGCCCACCTTGGCAGCAAAAAAGTGTGACACATCTGGTATCGCCGTACTCAGGAGAAGTTGGGGAATGTGTTTTGGGGTGTCATTTTACATATACCCATGCTGGGTGAGAAAAATATCTTGGTCAAATGCCAACTTTGTATAAAAAAATGGGAAAAGTTGTCTTTTGCCAAGATATTTCTCTCACCCAGCATGGGTATATGTAAAATGACACCCCAAAACACATTCCCCAACTTCTCCTGAGTACGGCGATACCAGATGTGTCACACTTTTTTGCAGCCAAGGTGGGCAAAGGGGCGCATATTCCAAAGTGCACCTTTCAGATTTTGCAGGCCATTTTTTACACATTTTGATTGCAAAGTTCTTCTCACACATTTGGGCCCCTAAATTGCCAGGGCAGTATAACTACGCCACAAGTGACCCCATTTTGGAAAGAAGACACCCCAAGGTATTCCGTGAGGGGCATGGCGAGTTCCTAGAATTTTTTATTTTTTGTCACAAGTTAGCGGAAAATGATGTTGTTTTTTTTTCTCTTTTTTCCTTACAAAGTCTCATATTTCACTAACTTGCGACAAAAAATAAAAAATTCTAGGAACTCGCCATGCCCCTCACGGAATACCTTGGGGTGTCTTCTTTCCAAAATGGGGTCACTTGTGGCGTAGTTATACTGCCCTGGCAATTTAGGGGCCCATATGTGTGAGAAGAACTTTGCAATCAAAATGTGTAAAAAATGGCCTGCAAAATCTGAAAGGTGCACTTTGGAATATGCGCCCCTTTGCCCACCTTGGCTGCAAAAAAGTGTGACACATCTGGTATCGCCGTACTCAGGAGAAGTTGGGGAATGTGTTTTGGGGTGTCATTTTACATATACCCATGCTGGGTGAGAGAAATATCTTGGCAAAAGACAACTTTTCACATTTTTTTATACAAAGTTGGCATTTGACCAAGATATTTTTCTCACCCAGCATGGGTATATGTAAAATGACACCCCAAAACACATTGCCCAACTTCTCCTGAGTACAGCGATACCAGATGTGTCACACTTTTTTGCTGCCAAGGTGGGCAAAGGGGCACATATTCCAAAGTGCACCTTTCGGATTTTGCAGGGCATTTTTTACACATTTTGATTGCAAAGTTCTTCTCACACATTTGGGCCCCTAAATTGCCAGGGCAGTATAACTACCCCACAAGTGACCCCATTTTGGAAAGAAGACACCCCAAGGTATTCCGTGAGGGGCATGGTGAGTTCCTAGAATTTTTAATTTTTTGTCGCAAGTTAGTGGAATATGAGACTTTGTAAGGAAAAAAGAAAAAAAAAGAAAAATCATCATTTTCCGCTACATTGTGACAAAAAATAAAAAATTCTAGGAACTCGCCGTGCCCCCCACGGAATACCTTGGGGTGTCTTCTTTCCAAAATGGGGTCACTTGTGGCGTAGTTATACTGCCCTGGCAATTTAGGGGCCCAAATGTGTAAGAAGTACCTTGCAATCAAAATGTGTAAAAAATGGCCTGCGAAATCCGAAAGGTGCCCCTTTGCCCACCTTGGCTGCAAAAAAGTGTCACACATCTGGTATCGCCGTACTCAGGAGAAGTTGGGCAATGTGTTTTGGGGGGTCATTTTACATATACCCATGCTGGGTGAGAGAAATATCTTGGCAAAAGACAACTTTTCCCATTTTTTTATACAAAGTTGGCATTTGACCAAGATATTTTTCTCACCCAGCATGGGTATATGTAAAATGACACCCCAAAACACATTCCCCAACTTCTCCTGAGTACGGCGATACCACATGTGTGACACTTTTTTGCAGCCTAGATGCGCAAAGGGGCCCAAATTCCTTTTAGGAGGGCATTTTTAGACATTTGGATCCCAGACTTCTTCTCATGCTTTAGGGCCCCTAAAAAGCCAGGGCAGTATAAATACCCCACATGTGACCCCACTTTGGAAAGAAGACACCCCAAGGTATTCAATGAGGGGCATGGCGAGTTCCTCGAATTTTTTATTTTTTTTGCATAAGTTAGCGGATATTGATTTTTTTTGTTTATTTCTCACAAAGTCTAACTTTCCGCTAACTTAGGACAAAAATTTCAATCTTTCATGGACTCAATATGCCCCTCACGGAATATCTTGGGGTGTCTTCTTTCCGAAATGGGGTCACATGTGGGGTATTTATACTGCCCTGGCTTTTTAGGGGCCCTAAAGCGTGAGAAGAAGTCTGGAATATAAATGTCTAAAAATGTTTACGCATTTGGATTCCGTGAGGGGTATGGTGCGTCCATGTGAGATTTTATTTTTTGACACAAGTTAGTGGAATATGAGACTTTGTAAGAAAAAACAAAAACAAAAACAAACAAAAAATTTCCGCTAACTTGGGCCAAAAAAAATGGCTGAATTGGAGCCTTACCAGGGGGGGGAGTGATCAATGACAGGGGGGTGATCAATGACAGGGGGGTGATCACCCATATAGACTCCCTGATCACCCCCCTGTCATTGATCACCCCCCCTGTAAGGCTCCATTCAGACATCCGCATGATTTTTTACGGATCCATGGATACATGGATCGGATCCACAAAATGCATGCGGACGTCTGAATGGAGCCTTACAGGGGGGTTATCAATGACAGGGGGTGATCAGGGTAATCAGGGTGATCACCCCCCTGTCACTGACCACCCCCCCTGTAAGGCTCCATTCAGACATCCGCATGATTTTTTACGGATCCATGGATACATGGATCGGATCCACAAAATGCATGCGGACGTCTGAATGGAGCCTTACAGGGGGGTTATCAATGACAGGGGGTGATCAGGGTAATCAGGGTGATCACCCCCCTGTCACTGATCACCCCCCCTGTAAGGCTCCATTCAGACATCCGCATGATTTTTTACGGATCCATGGATACATGGATCGGATCCACAGAACGCATGCGGACGTCTGAATGGAGCCTTACAGGGGGGTTATCAATGACAGGGGGTGATCAGGGTAATCAGGGTGATCACCCCCCTGTCACTGATCACCCCCCCTGTAAGGCTCCATTCAGACATCCGCATGATTTTTTACGGATCCATGGATACATGGATCGGATCCACAAAACGCATGCGGACGTCTGAATGGAGCCTTACAGGGGGGTTATCAATGACAGGGGGTGATCAGGGTAATCACCCCCCTGTCACTGACCACCCCCCCTGTAAGGCTCCATTCAGACATCCGCATGATTTTTTACGGATCCATGGATACATGGATCGGATCCACAAAATGCATGCGGACGTCTGAATGGAGCCTTACAGGGGGGTTATCAATGACAGGGGGTGATCAGGGTAATCAGGGTGATCACCCCCCTGTCACTGATCACCCCCCCTGTAAGGCTCCATTCAGACATCCGCATGATTTTTTACGGATCCATGGATACATGGATCGGATCCACAGAACGCATGCGGACGTCTGAATGGAGCCTTACAGGGGGGTTATCAATGACAGGGGGTGATCAGGGTAATCAGGGTGATCACCCCCCTGTCACTGATCACCCCCCCTGTAAGGCTCCATTCAGACATCCGCATGATTTTTTACGGATCCATGGATACATGGATCGGATCCACAAAATGCATGCGGACGTCTGAATGGAGCCTTACAGGGGGGTTATCAATGACAGGGGGGTGATCAGGGAGTGTATATGGGTGATCACCCGCCTGTCATTGATCACCCCCTGTAAGGCTCCATTCAGACGTCCGCATGTGTTTTGCGGATCCGATCCATGTATCCATGGATCCGTAAAAATCATGCGGACGTCTGAATGGTGCCTTACACGGGGGTGATCAATGACGGGGGTGATCAATGACAGGGGGTGATCAGGGAGTGTATATGGGTGATCACCCGCCTGTCATTGATCACCCCCCTGTAAGGCTCCATTCAGACGTCCGCATGATTTTTACGGATCCATGGATACATGGATCGGATCCGTAAAAATCATGCGGACGTCTGAACGGAGCCTGACAGGGGGGTGATCAATGACAGGGCGGTGATCAATGACAGGGGGGTGATCAGGGAGTTTATATGGGGTGATCATGGGTGATCAGGGGTTTATAAGGGGTTAATAAGTGACGGGGGGGTGGGGGGGTGTAGTGTAGTGTAGTGTGGTGTTTGGTGCGACTGTTCTGACCTACCTGAGTCCTCTGGTGGTCGATCCTAACAAAAGGGACCACCAGAGGACCAGGTAGGAGGTATATTAGACGCTGTTATGAAAACAGCGTCTAATATACCTGTTAGGGGTTAAAAAATTTGGATCTCCAGCCTGCCAGCGAGCGATCGCCGCTGGCAGGCTGGAGATCCACTCGCTTACCTTCCGTTCCTGTGAGCGCGCGCGCCTGTGTGCGCGCGTTCACAGGAAATCCCGACCCTCGCGAGATGACGCGTATATGCGTCGTCGTGCGCAGGGCTGCCACCTCCGGACCGCACATCTGCGTTAGGCGGTCCGGAGGTGGTTAAATAGGGCAAGCCTCATTCAACATGCAGAGTAACGATCTACTAATTATGTGCACTTGGTGTGATATACCTGTGTGAGATCTGAGCCAATTTAAGAGGGAATACATGTGAGGGTGTCCTATCTTTTTCCTCAGTTAGAATAGGCATTTTTGTAGAATGACATTTACAGAAGATCTTGAAAAGACTTTTCTTCAGTTTTCTTTGTTTAGTTGGATTACTTTAATCTCTCTGTATTGTTGAAACGGAGATGAAATAACCTTTTATTAAAAATGTTACAAAAAACCACATGCTTTCAAAGGGTGTCCTAATTTTTTCACATGACTGTATGCAAATTTCTGGTTGAAGTGGTCTATGAGGGGCCGAATTTTGTGGAGCCGGTCAAAAGCTGGGTGACCTCTGGGACGGGAGGTGGTGTTGTCGCTAAAGTGTAGGAAACGCAGGATGGCCTCAAATCGTGCCCTGGACATGGCAGCAGAGAACATGGGCATGTGATGAATTGGGTTCGTGGACCAATATGACCGCAATTCATGCTTTTTGGTTAGACCCATGTTTAGGAGAAGGCCCAGAAAAGTTTTAATTTCGGAAACTTGGACTGGTTTCCATTGGAAAGGATGGGCATAATAGCTTCCCGGGTTGGCGGTTATAAATTGTGTCGCATACCGGTTTGTTTCTGCCACGACTATGTCCAAGAGCTCCACAGTCAAGAACAGCTCAAAAAATCCCAGGGCCGAACCGATCTGAGCTGTCTCAACCCGAACTCCAGAATGGGCGGTGAAAGGGGGAACTAATGGTGCGGCTGAAGTTGGGGAGTGCCAATCAGGATTTGCCAGCACCTCATGGATTCTAGGGGGTCTACGGGCCTGTCTCTGCGTTGGCTGCGACAGGGTAACTACTGCACGTGCCACCGTACTAGCTTCAACTGCCCTTCTGGTGCTCACCACTTCACCATGTTGTACGGCAGTGCTGGTACTAGGTCCAGGGAGGGCTGCGCTGCTGGTGTATGCCTCACCACGTAATCCGACAGCGCCAGCCCCACTCTGCTGCCCTTGAAGCGGATCCTGCGCAACCTGTGGTCTAGCGACACGGGGCCGGGTACGCCTGGTGGTATCAGGGACCTCAACCCCCTCGTCCGAACTTTGTGTCAGACTGCTACTGCGCTTTCTACAGGTTTATATTCTGACCCGCTAGATTCATCAGATGAGGGTTCCCATTCCTCATCCAACTGGGTCAGAAGCCTGTAGGCCTCTTCAGAAGAATACCCCGTTTGACATTTGGGCTACTAAATTTAGGGGTATTCCCTGAGACTACCCAAGAAAAAACAGCAAGCCCGTCTTACATATGGGAGGCTAGCGCAGTACCGAAGGCCGCTACGGTTGATAAAAAATATCAAAACTGATTTTTCTATCGCTGCAGCGCTTGCAAAGTGATTGTGCAGTGATCAAAAAATATATATATTTTTGTAACTGCGGCGGGGCGGACGTGGGTGAACGTACGTGTGGGCGACCGATCAGGCCTGATCGGGCATAAGGTGACTAACTAATACTATTATAGATCTGACTGTGATCAGTTCTGATCAATTACAGATACTATAAAAATACAAATGAATCAGCGAATAAGTGACTGCGGTGCGGTGGGCTGGGCGCTAAACGATGGCTAACTTTAGGGTGGGAAATCCGTGCCATCATGGAGGATTCATGAAAAGAGAATTACCAGTAAGTAATTTGTTTTTTCCCTTTCATCCTCCATGACGGCATACCATGAGATATAACAGATTAATACTCTTATTGGGGGGGGGGGGGGACTATAGCCTGAAGCACCTTCCTGCCGAAAGCAAGCTCCTGACTAGCTGTAGTATCCACTCTACAGGTCCTTTAAAAAAATTTGCATATTGTGATAAAGTTCATTATTTTCTGTAATGTACTGATAAACATTAGACTTTCATATATTTAGATTCATTACACACCAACTGAAGTAGTTCAAGCCTTTTATTGTTTTAATATTGATGATTTTGGCATACAGCTCATGAAAACCCCAAATTCCTATCTAAAAAAATTAGCATATCATGAAAAGGTTCTCTAAACGAGCTATTAACCTAATCATCTGAATCAACTAATTAACTCTAAACACCTGCAAAAGATACCTGAGGCTTTTAAAATCTCCCAGCCTGGTTCATTACTCAAAACCGCAATCATGGGTAAGACTGCCGACCTGACTGCTGTCCAGAAGGCCATCATTGACACCCTCAAGCAAGAGGGTAAGACACAGAAAGAAATTTCTGAACGAATAGGCTGTTCCCAGAGTGCTGTATCAAGGCACCTCAGTGGGAAGTCTGTGGGAAGTCTGTGGGAAGGAAAAAGTGTGGCAGAAAACGCTGCACAACGAGAAGAGGTGACCGGACCCCGAGGAAGATTGTGGAGAAGGACCGATTCCAGACCTTGGGGGACCTGCGGAAGCAGTGGACTGAGTCTGGAGTAGAAACATCCAGAGCCACCGTGTACAGGCGTGTGCAGGAAATGGGCTACAGGTGCCGCATTCCCCAGGTCAAGCCATTTCTGAACCAGAAACAGGGGCAGAAGCGCCTGACCTGGGCTACAGAGAAGCAGCACTGGACTGTTGCATGTCATTCGGAAATCAAGGTGCCAGAATCTGGAGGAAGACTGGGGAGAGGGAAATGCCAAAATGCCTGAAGTCCAGTGTCAAGTACCCACAGTCAGTGATGGTCTGGGGTGCCATGTCAGCTGCTGGTGTTGGTCCACTGTGTTTTATCAAGGGCAGGGTCAATCCAGCTAGCTATCAGGAGATTTTGGAGCACTTTATCTGCTGAAAAGCTTTATGGAGATGAAGATTTCATTTTTCAGCACGACCTGGCACCTGCTCACAGTGCCAAAACCACTGGTAAATGGTTTACTGACCATGGTATTACTGTCCTCAATTGGCCTGCCAACTCTCCTGACCTGAACCCCATAGAGAATCTGTAGGATATTGGGAAGAAAAAGTTGAGAGACGCAAGACCCAACACTCTGGATGAGCTTAAGGCTGCTATCGAAGCATCCTGGGCCACCATAACACCTCAGCAGTGCCACAGGCTGATTGCCTCCATGCCACGCCGCATTGAAGCAGTGATTCCCGACCAAGTATTAAGTGCATAACTGAACATAATTATTTGAAGGTTGGCTTTTTTTGTATTAAAAACACTTTTCTTTTATTGGTCGGATGAAATATGCTAATTTTTTTAGATCGGAAATTTGGGTTTTCATGAGCTGTATGCCAAAATCATCAATATTAAAACAATAAAAGGCTTGAACTACTTCAGTTGGTGTGTAATGAATCTAAAATATATGAAAGTCTAATGTTTATCAGTACATTACAGAAAATAATGAACTTTATCACAATATGCTAATTTTTTTTAGAAGGACCTGTATAATGTTTAATAAATGTATGAAGACTTGACCACGTCGCTGCTTTGCATATTTGTTGTAATGAGGCACTTGCCCTCTCTGCCAAGGATGCAGCCACAGATCTTGTGGAGGAATATCTGACACTTTATATTACTCCGAAATTGCCATTTTTATCCATCTGGATAAGGATTTTTTTGTGGCTTTCTGCCCTTTATGTGTTCCACTGAATTGGACAAATAGATAGTCTGTTTTCCTGAACGTTTTTGTTACCTCTAGATAGAGTAATACGTACATCTAACGTGTGGAAATACATTTCCCCTTCTGTTTTTGGGTTTGAGCAAAATGATGGGACAATAATATCCTCCTCTCTGGAAGTTTGATACCACTTTTGGAAGAAAAGAATTGTCCAATCTGAATACAATTCTGTCCGGAAATACGATGCAAAAGGGTTCCACTACTTTTAGAGCTTGAATTTCACTCACTCTACGCGCTGAGGTGATTGATACCAGGAATCAAGTCTTTAGTGATAAATATCTCAATGAGGTTTCTTAATAAGGTTCAAATGGGGTGTCTGTCAAACCTAATAGCACCAAATTGAGATCCCAAGGGGAAACTGTAGGCCTTAGGAACGGTCTTAACCTATCTGCCCCTCTTAGAAAACAGATAACCCATGGATGTTCCGCAATTTTTTCTCCAAACACTGCGCTTAAGGCTGATATGTGCACTCTTAGGTCCCTTTCACACGAGCGTGATTTCTGCGCGGGTGCAGTGCGTGACGTGAACGCATAGCACCCGCACTGAATCCTGACCAATTAATTTCAATGTGTCTGTGCACATAAGCGTTGTTTTTCACGCATCAGTTCTGCGTTGCGTGAAAATCGCAGCATGTTCTATATTCAGCGTTTTTCACGCAGCCCTGGCCCCATAGAAGTGAATGGGGCTGCGTTAAAAACGCATTGCATTCGCAAGCAAGTGCAGGTGCGATGCGTTTTTCACTGATGGTTGCTAAGAGATGTTTGTAAACATTCAGTTTTTTATCACGCGTGTGAAAAACGCATCAAAACGCACTGCACCCGCACGGTAAAAACTGAACAAATAAACGCAATCGTAGACAAAACTGACTGAACTTGCTTGCAAAATAGTGCCAGTTTCACTGAACGCAACCGGCCCCAATCTGCAACGCCCGTGTGAAACCAGCCTTAAAGTGTTTGGGCGTAATCCTTTTTCAAAGCCAGACTGCAGGAAACCTCAAACTGCTTGGACTGAGAACTTCTGAGAAGAAGTTTTTTCCTGGATACATCAACAGCAACATTTTTGAAGTTACATCTTTTTTGCTGGCTGACATAGTGTTAATAATGGCTTCTGATAGGCCCTTTGATCTCAAAATCATCCTTTCAGGTTCCAGGCCGTTAGGTGTAACTTTTCTATTTGGGGATGGTAGATCGGGCCCTGGGACAGTAGATCCTCTTGCCAAGGAAGGATACACGGGCTCTGGACTGAAAGAGTCTTCAGTAACTGAAACCATGTTTTTTTGGGCCATAGAGGAGCTATTAGTATCACATGAGCCCTGTCTAACCAAATCTTTTTTAGGACTCTGGAAATTAATTGAAAAGGGGAAAGGCATAGGCTAGTTGAAAATCCCATTTTTGGGACAGCATGTCTACCCCTATGTTTCCGTCAAACGGATTCAGAGAAAAATACTTTAGTTTTGCGTTTGTGGCTGAAGTGAAAAGATCTACTTATGGAGTTCCCCACAATTCCGTGATTTGGAGAAAGACGTGTCTTTCTAGGCTCCATTCTGTTGTTTTTAAGGAAGTTCTGCTTAAAAAGTCTGCTTCTATGTTTAGGGATCCTTTTAGATGAATCGATGATGGGGATCTTAAGTGAACCTCCGCCCAGGAGAATATTTTTTAAAGTATAACTGTCATCTTTTTTTTTTTTTTGGAGTATTGGATTGTGGTGATTAATATCTCCTTGGTGGCCCTATTTCAACTTTTCACTGTGTATTCAATTACCCCTTAAGTTTTGTTCCCTCTACTGCCTATTTTTACCTGAGCTTAAAATCAGGTTGCTATGCTATGTCTATGTGTTGCAGCCTGCAAGGTCAGATTACAGACAGCCAGGGAGTGTAAGTAAATGATTAAAGCCAGTTACTCCACAGCAGCTGATAACAGTGCCTGGGCTGTGAGGACTTCTCCCTGTCCCAGACGCTCCCTCACTCAGCAGGCTGGGACAATGCAGAGCCAAATCAGCACAGAGCAGGGAAGGGAGATCTGCGCCTGCTCAGTGTATAAATGAAAGCAACATGTGGTAAGAGGACCCCTTTGTGCTGCAGGAGATTAACCCTTTAGGGGGAGGACTGTGGTTACTGACACTTTTCGGGGCTACTGTTACTGGCTAGTGAGGGCAGACGGGATTAGCCTCAGGGTTAGGGCAGTGGCGGCCATCTTAACTGAATAGTGAAATTGCAGTTTTATGCAGACTGGTTGCTAAGGGCTGAATCTTATTAAATATGGGGTAAGTCAGTCTAATAGTAACTGATTCTGGAATATCATGTTATTAGTAACTACATATATGAAAATTGAAATTAGGGTCTAAGTGTGACAGTTATCCTTTAAACTACTTGTCCCGCATTGATGGTTTAGGTAAGCAACTACTGTTGTATTGTCCGTTCTTACCTGAACGTCTTTGTTTTGTATCAGATGAGAAAACGCCTTTAATGCTTCCCAGACTGCCGTCAATTCTCTTTGATTTGACGACAGAGATTTTTGAGTGATGGACCACTCTCCTTGGGAATAGAGATGGAAACAATGTGCTCCCCATCCCCAAAGGCTTGCGTCCATCGTGATAACAACCAGGTGTTCGGGGTTCCAAGGAACTCCCTTTGACAGATGTTCTGACTGTTTCCACCACTGCAGGGACTGAAACACTGGTCCAGGGATTTAAATTTTTATCTCTAGAGAATCCGGGCTTCTGTTCCAACACTCTAAAATCCATTGTTGCAGGATCCGGGTGTGGAACTGAGCGCATCTTACAGCCGGGATGCATGAGGTCAGGGAGCCCAGTAGTTTCATCTCTTCTCTGATCGTACATACGGATTGATTTTGGAAATTTGTTACCTTTTCACTTATCCCCATTACCTTCTGGGTTGTAAGAACTGTCTCCTGGTGAATCATATCTAGATGAACCCCCAGGAAGGTTAAATTCTGAGATGGCCAAGGATTTGACTTTTTCCAATTTATCAGCCACCCTGTTTGGTACATTGTTTGGCAAGTCAGAAATAGGTTGATTTCAAGAGCTGTCTCTGAATTGCCTACAATCAACAGGTCGTCTAAGTAGGGGAATATCAGGATGTTTCTTCTTCTTAAGTTGGCCACTACCTCCAGCATTACCTTGGTAAATACCCTTGGGGCGGAGGTAATTCCAAATGAGAGTACCTGAAATTGGAAATTACAGTTTTTTTCCTAAGAAAACTGCTATGCGGAGAAACTTTTGAGATTCTTCGCAAACCGGGATATGGAAATAAGCATCTTTTAGGTCTATTGATGCTAAAAAATTTCCCTCTTTTAACAGGTTTATTATAGATCTTATTGTTTCCATTTTGAACCAGAAGTATTTTATGAATTTGTTTAATCTTTTTAAGTTTATTATTAGTCAAGACTTTCCGTCAGTTTTTTTTACCAGAAAAATTGTCAAATAACCACTTTTCCTCTGTTGAGAGAGAGGAACCGGAACAATTGCATTTTGGGCCAACAAATCACAAATCCCCTCTTCCAATTTTTTCAGTAGAACAGTCGATCTTTGGATGGGGGTTATTCTGAATACATTTGGGGAGGAGGAAGGCGAAAGGTAATATTGTAACCTTTTGAAATTATGTTTAATACCCAGGGATTTACTGTGATATCTTTCCATACTTTTAAGATAAGCTTCAGTCTTCCTCCTACCTCCCTGGCGTCATAGTAGAGTCTGTATTTCTTGGGGTAAATAAGAAACCTCTGTTAATACTTTTTTTTATTTTTCCCCTTTGACCATGGAGTGTCCCTAGATGTTCTCTTGGCCTGGAAAGAACTCCCTTTTTTTAATCCTGCGAAAATGAAATTTCCTTTTGTTTGTATCTTTAGGGAATGACTTTTTTGAGTCCGAGGCCTTCACTAAAATGGATTCAAGGTTTTGGCCAAACAGTAGGTTGCCATGAAAGGGTAAACTACAAAGTCTTGTTTTTGAACTGGTATCGCCAGACCAGGATTTTAACCAGAGCTACTACTGATAGGCCTGAGGTCTTAGCAGCCATTCTGACCGACTCTGCCGTGGAGTCTGACAGGAAATCGACGGCTTTCACTAGTAGGGGAAAGGAGTCTTTTAGAGTATCATAAGAGGCTGCTTCTTTCAGGAGAACCTCTAACTGTAACAGCCACCTTTTTAACCACCTCCGGACCGCCTAACGCAGATTCGCGTTCCGGAGTCGGCAGCGCTGCGCAGAGTAACGCAAATACGCGTCACCATGCGCATCGCGGGCCGGCAAAAGTTAGAGGGGGGGGGGGGTCACGTCAGCAACCTGCCAGCCAATGATCGTCACTGGCAGGTTGCTGATTTTAAAAAAAAACCAATCAGAAGCCATATAACACATCATATTAGTAAATATGATGTGTTAAATGGCTTTCCTGCTCCTCTGCTGGTCCTTTTCGTCGGTTGGTCTCAGCAGAGGAGCAGGCTTCACAGTGAGAAGCACCAAACACTACACTTAGCCCCAGATCACCCCCCTGCACACCAATTAACCCCTTGATCACCCCTTCTTGCCCCTGTCAATCACTAGTGAAAGTGAAAAAAGTGATCAGTGCAAACTATCACTTTTTTTTTTCACTGGTAATGACTGTTTTAGGGATAGTTTAGGCCCCTTGGTTAGGTAGTTTAGGGATCAGTTAGCGCCCAGCCCACCGCACCGCAGTCACTTATTCGCTGATTAGCGTATCGCTAATCAGCTTTTGTACTTTTATAGTATCTGTAAGTGATCAGAACTGATCACAGTCAGATCTATAATAGTATTAGTGTCATCTTAGCTCACCCTCCACCCAAAACGCAGTGTTTGCCCGATCAGGCCTGATCGGTCGCCCACGCCCACCCCGCCGCAGTGACAAATTATTATTATTTTATTAACACTGCACAATCACTTTACACGCGCTGCGACGATAAAAAAAAATCAGTTTTGATATTTTTTTATCAACCGCAGCGGCCTCCGGTACTTCGCTAGCCTCCCATTTGTAAGACAGGCTTGCTTTTTTTCTTGGGTAGTCTCAGGGAATACCCCTAAATTTAGTTGCCCAAATGTCAAACCGGGGGTATTCTTCTGAAGAGGCCTACAGGCTTCTGACCCAGTCGGATGAGGAATGGGAACCCTCATCTGATGAATCTAGCGGGTCAGAATATGAACCTGTAGAAAGCAGTGGCACTCTGACCCAAAGTTCAGACGAGGAGGTCGAGGTCCCTGATAGCACCAGGCGTACCCGGCCCCGTGTCGCTAGACTACAGGTTGTGCCGGATCCGTTTCAAGAGCAGCAGAGTGGGGCTGGCGCTGTCGGATTACGTGGTGAGGCATACACCAGCAGCACAGCCCTTCCTGGACCTAGTACCAGCACTGCCGTAGAACATGGTGAAGTGGCGAGCACCAGAAGGGCAGTTGAAGCTGGTACGGTGGCACATGCAATAGTTACCCCGTTGCAGCCACCGCACAGACGGGCCCGTAGAGCCCCTAGAATCCCAGAGGTGCTGGCAAACCCTGATTGGCAGTCCCCAACTTCAGCCACACCTGTAGTTCCCCCTTTCACAGCCCAGTCTGGAGTTCGGGTTGAGACAGCTCAGATCGCCCTGGGATTTTCTGAGCTGTTCTTGACTGCAGAGCTCTTGGACTTAGTTGTGGCAGAAACAAATCGGTATGCCACTCAATTTATATCCGCCAACCTGGGAAGCTATTATGCCCAGCCTTTCCGGTGGAAACCAGTCCAAGTTTCCGAAATTAAAACTTTTCTGGGCCTTCTCCTCAACATGGGTATAACTAAAAAGCATGAATTGTGGTCATAATGGTCCACGAACCAAATTCATCACATGCCCATGTTCTCTGCTGCTGTGTCCAGGGCACGATTTGAGGCCATCCTGCGTTTCCTGCACTTTAGCGACAACACCACCTCCCGTCCCAGAGGCCACCCAGCTTTTGACCGGCTCCAAAAAATTCGGCACATCATAGACCACTTCAACCAGAAATTTGCAGATTTGTATAACCCTAAACAAAACATCTGCGTAGACGAGTCCCTTATACATTTTACCGGGCGCCTTGGCTTCAAACAATACATCCCAAGCAAGCGTGCCCGGTATGGGGTCAAATTGTATAAGCTCTGTGAAAGGGCCACAGGCTATACCCACAAATTTCGGATCTATGAGGGAAAAGATCAGACCCTGGAGCCGGTCGGTTGCCCTGACTACCTGGGGAGCAGTGGGAAAACAGTCTGGGACTTGGTGTCACCCTTATTCGGCAAGGGGTACCATTTTATGTGGACAATTTCTACACAAGTGTGGCCCTCTTCAGGCATTTGTTTCTAGAACAGATTGG
This sequence comes from Bufo gargarizans, assembly GCF_014858855.1. Classification (NCBI taxonomy): domain Eukaryota; kingdom Metazoa; phylum Chordata; class Amphibia; order Anura; family Bufonidae; genus Bufo; species Bufo gargarizans. The sequence goes on from NC_058090.1 coordinate 62,398,404, forward strand.
CTGCTGTGGCACCGCGCAAACTAGTCGCGTGGGCTTCCCCCAACGGCTCGTTACCACCCGTCTTGCAAGGGGGAAGAGGGCTGCCTTGTGTAACCAAGAACTGCTCGCGGTGAAATGGAGAGACAAGCGTGACGTTTACATGCTCTCCTCCATTCACGCAGACACGACAATACAAATTGAGCGAGCAACCCGTGTCATTGAAAAGCCCCTCTGTGTCCACGACTATAATGCGCTCATGGGAGGGGTGGACTTCAATGACCAGATGTTGTCTCCGTATTTAGTTTCCCGACGCACCAGACGCTGGTAAAAGAAGGTGTCTGTATGTTTGATTCAATTGGCTCTGTATAATAGTTTTGTTCTCTACAGTAAGGCTGGGAGAACAGGATGCTTCCTCAAATTTCAGGAAGAGATCGAGAACCTCCTGTATCCAGGAGGTTCCGTGGCCCCATCCACCAGTGTAGTTAGCCGTCTACACGAGCGACATTTCCCCAATGTCGTTCCTGGTACCTCAACACAACCGTCACCCCAAAAAAGATGTTGTGTCTGTAGCAGGAGTGGAATAAGGCGTGACACCCACTATTTCTGTCCTGACTGCCCTGGCCACCCTGCCCTATGCTTTGGAGAGTGTTTCCGGAAGTACCACACACAGGCAAACCTAGCATAGGGATCACATCTCACCAGGACAGGCACACAGGGCTATTAGGGCCCATTTACACACAGAGCTGCTGTGCATAATGTACTTCGCCACATCTTTGGGTGATTTGCGCATTGTCCCATGAGGAAGGAGAGGTTTGTCCTATAAAAGGTAAAAAAAAAAAAAACACCAGTAAGCAAAAAAGTTAAAGTTCAGTTTCAAAAGTTAAAAAAAGTTTATATGTTCTGTTATAAAGTTATTATGAAGTTAATAAATTTATTGCGTTGCAGCCTGGTTTTTTCTTTTTTTTACCTTCCAGGTGGACCAACCGATCGACTAGCTGCAGCACTGATGTGCATTCTGACAGAAGCATTGCGCTGCTGTCAGATTACACACAAGTCGGTGTATGCAGCGCGGCAAGACGAGATTTCTCATCTGCAATAAAATATACGTTTGCCGAGGCATATGAGCTGAGGAGGTAGCGGTGTTCATATGCTTTGGCAAACACTTTGTATATATAAAAAAAAATAAAAAAATCCTGGCAATGATTTATTCATCCACATCGATTGATGTGAATGGAGAAATCTGGTTTGCCAGGGCATACGAGCTAAGTGGGTATGGATGTTGGGCGGAGCTCCTATGTCCTGGCAGACGCCTTTCCCCTCCTTTTTTTTGGGGGGCAGAGATTTTTTCATCCACATTGATCGATGCGAATGAAGAAATCCGTGCCGTTCATTTTTTTCTTTCAGCTCAGAGGCTGAACGGAAAAAAAAATCTCATTACCTGTATGCTCAATTTAAGGAGAATAGCAGAAACTACTAATGCTGGCCATACATGTAATGATTGCGGAGACCCTCAAATGCCAGGGCAGTACAAACACCTCACAAATGATGTCATGGTCTTACCTTCTTGCTGCTCTTCTTCGATTGACATGTGCTGGCGGCCATCTTGGTTTCTGGGTTTCTTGTAGCCTTCCACCCTGCGGCTTCTCCTTCCCACTGGGGGGAGCTGGATGCCTAGCTCATATATATAGGAGGTCTGTGGCTTCAGTTCCTTGCTTGGTCCTCCTGTGTTCACATGCTTCTAAGACTGCTGCTGCTTCTGGTTCCTGATCCTGGCTTCGTCTGACTACCCTGCTGGTTCCTGATCCAGGCTTCGTCTGACTACCCTTCTGGTTCCTGACCTCTGGCTTCGCAAGACCCTGCTTCGGTTTAGCCATCCGTTTGGACTTTTGCCTTACAGCTTGATTTTCAATAAAGCCTTCTTATTTCCACTTATCTCTTGTTGTACGTCTGGTTCATGGTTCCATGACATTAGGACCAAGCCATGAATTCTGACGGTACAGGGCCATCCTCGCTACCTACGCTGGTTGCCAGACTTGATCAGCAGGATCACCTGTTGGGTCGGTTCGCTGTGGCGTTGCAAACCCTGCTTGAACGCACGGCTCATTTAGCTTCCGTTGCCGATGGGTCGGTTGTCGCTCCTGGGCCCGCTCCTACTGCCGCTCCGGTTGTTGCGCCAGAGTCTACCCCGACACCTGTTGCTGCGCCTGCGGTGTTTCGGGGTATGACCGGTTCTGCCCCCCTTCCACAGCGCTTTGGGGGAGAGCCAACTCAGTGCCGAGGTTTCCTTAACCAGGTGGGCATTTATTTCGAGTTGCTGCCACATGCCTTTCCTACTGAGAGATCAAAGGTGGGCTTCTTGATCTCGCTGCTCTCGGACAAGGCCTTGGCCTGGGCCAGCCCTTTATGGGAGAACAACAATCCGGTGGTTGCCGAGTTTTCCGGTTTTGTTGCTTCTCTTCGGAGGGTATTCGATGTGCCGGCTCGTGCTGCCTCTGCTGCGAAGCTCCTTATGTCCATCAGACAGGGTTCACGATCCGTAGCTGAATACGCCATTGAGTTTCGTACCCTGGCAGCAGAGGTGGGCTGGAATAATGAGGCTCTGGTCGCTGCTTTCTCTCATGGTCTCTCGGATGCCTTGAAGGATGAGGTTGCAGCTAAGGACCTACCAGTGGAGCTCGAGTCTCTTATTTCTTTCCTGATTTTGATTGACACCAGACTCAGGGAGAGACCTTCCTTTAAGGAGAGCCTGCGGAGGTCTCCTAACAGATTGGTGCCTACGTTTGCTGTCCCACCCGTGCCTCCCTCTCCTCCCACGCCTCCTGGGGATGACTTGTCTGGGGGTGAACCCATGCAGCTGGGGTTTGCTCGCCTGTCCGAGGGGGAGAGGGTACTCCGGAGACGCGAGGGCCGATGCTTGTACTGTGGTCTCGCTGGGCATTTTCGGTTGGCATGCCCGAACCGTCCGGGAAACGCTCGCACCTGAGATCCTGTCGGGGGCAGATCTTGGGTGGAGTCTCCTCGTCCCCGGTTTCCCGTGTTGACAAACCACTGATTACTGTTGTCCTCTCCTGGGTCGGGGGCTCGGTGACAACCCAGGCGTTGGTGGACTCTGGTGCTGGTGGTTTGTTCATTGATAGTGTGTTCGCTGCCGCCAATTCCATTCCTCTGCAGCCTCGAGGTTCCCCACTGGCTCTTGAGGCGATAGACGGCAGACCCCTTCTGCCGCCACACGTGACTCATGAGACCCTTCCAGTGGGGATGGCCATTGGTGCCGTTCACAGAGAGTCGGTCTGTCTCCAGGTTATTTTGTCTCCACACTACTCGGTGGTCTTGGGGTACCCCTGGCTCCAGAAGCATAATCCGACTTTCGATTGGAGATCGGCCGAGATCCTCTCGTGGTCACCGCAGTGTGGGGCTAGTTGCATCCATGGGTCTGTCAAGTTGCTGTGTACTTCCTCGGACTCTCTGTTGCCTCCTGAATACGAGGAGTACCGGGATGTATTCGATAAGGTGCGTGCGGTTGCCCTACCTCCGCACCACTTATACGATTGTGCCATAGAGTTACAATCTGGTGCCGTTCCTCCTCGTGGCAAAGTCTATCCACTGTCGGTAGCGGAGAATGAGGCCATGGAGGAGTACGTGAGGGAGGCGCTTTCACGCGGACACATTCGCAAATCCTCGTCCCCGGCAGGGGCTGGATTTTTCTTTGTGAAAAAGAAGGGCGGTGAGTTGAGGCCTTGCATCGATTACAGGGGTCTCAATCGCATCACGATCAAGAACGCTTACCCGATACCCTTGATTTCCGAGCTGTTCGATCGCCTCAAAGGGGCCACGGTCTTTACCAAACTCGACCTGAGGGCGGCATATAACCTGGTAAGGATCAAGGCGGGCGATGAGTGGAAGACCGCGTTTAACACCAGGACCGGTCATTATGAATCCTTGGTTATGCCCTTTCGGTTGTGCAATGCGCCCGCAGTCTTCCAGGAATTCATCAACGATGTTTTCCGTGACCTGTTGCAGCAGTGTGTGGTGGTCTATTTGGATGACATCTTGGTATATTCTGAATCCATGGAGGCCCACATTCTGGATGTCAGACGAGTGTTGCAACGGTTACGAGAGAACAAGCTGTTCGGTAGGCTTGAGAAATGCGAATTTCTCCGATCCCAGGTAACCTTCTTAGGTTACATCATTTCCGCTGAGGGGTTCTCCATGGATCCTGAGAAGGTTTCGGCTGTCTTATAATGGCCCCAGCCCAGTGGTCTTCGTGCCCTGCAGCGCTTTTTGGGCTTCGCCAATTATTATCGGAAGTTCATCAGGGACTTTTCCAGGCTAGCCAAGCCTCTCACGGATCTGACCAGGAAGGGCAGTAATCCCCAGGTCTGGCCGCTCGAGGCCATCCGAGCTTTTGAGGCTCTAAAGTCCGCCTTTGTGTCGGCTCCGATTCTGTCGCATCCCAACCCTGGGTTGCCTTTTGTCCTCGAGGTGGACGCGTCTGAGACGGGAGTAGGCGCCCTTCTGTCTGAGAGTAGAACACCAGAGGGTCCTCTGCTTTCTTGTGGGTTTTACTCCCGGAAACTGTCTTCCGCGGAGAGCAACTATCAGATTGGTGACAGGGAGTTATTGGCCATCGTGCAGGCCCTTAAAGAATGGAGGCACTTGCTCGAGGGCTCGGTGGTTCCGGTTCTCATCCTGACGGACCACAAGAATCTGACCTACCTCTCTGAGGCCAAGAGATTGACACCACGTCAGGCCAGATGGGCTCTGTTCTTGTCACGTTTTAATTACGTGGTCTCCTACCTACCCGGTTCCAAGAACATCAGAGCGGATGCCTTATCACGGCAGTACTCCGAGCTGTCCGGGGAGGAGTCGATTCCGACTTCGGTCATACCTCCGAATCAGATCCTGGCCGCCATTCGCACCAGCCTGACCTCTCCCCTGGGTGAGCAGATTTTGGCGGCTCAATCTGGTGCTCCCTCTGGGAGACCCAACGGCAGATGTTTTGTGCCTGAGGAGTTGCGCACTCAGTTGTTGCGAACCTACCATAACTCCAAGGCCGCGGGGCATCCTGGAAAGAATCAGCTGTCCTGGGCTGTTTCACGTCTGTTCTGGTGGCTTTCTCTACGTTCCGACATCGCCGCATATGTAGCGACATGCTCTGTTTGTGCCCAGAGTAAGTCCCCTTGGCACCGTCCGTTGGGCCTTTTGCAACCCATAGCCACCGGGGAGCGTCCATGGTCACACCTGGGGATGGATTTCATTGTGGACCTCCCTGCATCCCGAGGCCATACGGTCATTCTCATGATTGTGGATCGGTTTTCCAAAATGTGCCACTGTGTTCCTCTCAAGAAGTTACCCTCTGCACAAGAGTTGGCCACGATTTTTGCCAGGGAGGTCTTCCGGTTGCACGGTTTGCCCAAGGAGATTGTGTCGGATCGGGGGAGTCAGTTTGTGTCCAGGTTCTGGCGCTCCTTTTGCTCCCAGTTGGGGATTCATCTCTCTTCTCCTCGGCCTACCACCCTCAGTCCAATGGGACCGCAGAACGATCCAATCAGGCCTTGGAGCAATTCCTTCGTTGCTATGTCTCCGATCACCAAGACAATTGGGTTGACCTCCTGCCTTGGGCTGAGTTTGCCAGGAACACGGCGGTGAACTCTTCCTCTGGGACGTCTCCCTTCATGGCCAATTATGGGTTCCAACCTGCCGTGTTACCGGAGGTATTCTCGCCCCAGGATATTCCGGCTGTGGAGGATCACCTTTCCGTCCTACGTGCTTCTTGGGTACAGATCCAGAGGTCCCTTGAGGTCTCTGCGCAGCGCCAGAGACTCCAGGCTGATCGTAGACGAGCGCCCGCTCCTTCCTACCAGGTCGGAGACCGCGTATGGTTGTCCACCCGCAACCTCAACCTTCGAGTGCCCACTCCCAAGCTGGCGCCTCGCTTTGTTGGTCCCTTCCGAGTGCTTCACAGGGTAAACCCGGTAGCCTATGCCCTTGCGCTTCCTCCTGGCATGCGGATCTCCAACGTGTTTCATGTCTCCCTGTTGAAGCCACTGGTGTGTAATCGTTTCACTTCCTCGGTTCCTCGGCCTCGTCCGGTCCAAGTGGGCAATCGTGAGGAGTATGAGGTGAGCAATATCCTGAACTCACGCCTGGTCCGCGGTCGGGTGCAGTTTTTGGTCCATTGGCGTGGTTATCGTCCAGAGGAGCGTTCCTGGGTTCCCTCCGCAGATGTCCATGCTCCTGCCTTGCTCCGAGCCTTCCACGCACGCTTCCCTCAGAAACCGTTCTTTACTCCACGGAGGAGGGGCCCTTGAGGGGGAGGTACTGTCATGGTCTTACCTCCTTGCTGTTCCCTTCGTTTGACATGTGCTGGCGGCCATCTTGGTTTCTGGGTTTTCTTGTAGCCTCCCACCCTGCGGCTCCTCCTTCCCACTGGGAGGAGCTGGATGCCCAGCTCATATATATAGGAGGTCTGTGGCTTCAGTTCCTTGCTTGGTCCTCCTGTGTTCACATGCTTCCAAGACTGCTGCTGCTTCTGGTTCCTGATCCTGGCCTCGTCTGACTACCCCGTTGGTTCCTGATTCCGGCTTCGTCTGACTACCCCGTTGGTTCCTGTTCCTGGCTTCGTCTGACTACCCTTCTGGTTCCTGACCTCTGTCTCCGCAAGACCCGGCTTCGGTTTAGCCATCCGTTCGGACTTTGCTTACGGCTTGCTCTTCAATAAAACCTTCTTATTTTCCACTTATCTCTTGTTGTACGTCTGGTTCATGGTTCCATGACAATGGTCTTACCTTCTTGCTGCTCTCCTTCGTTTGACATGTGCTGGCGGCCATCTTGGTTTCTGGGTTTCTTGTAGCCTTCCACCCTGCGGCTTCTCCTTCCCACTGGGAGGAGCTGGATGCCTAGCTCATATATATAGGAGGTCTGTGGCTTCAGTTCCTTGCTTGGTCCTCCTGTGTTCACATGCTTCTAAGACTGCTGCTGCTTCTGGTTCCTGATCCTGGCTTCGTCTGACTACCCTGCTAGTTCCTGATCCAGGCTTCGTCTGACTACCCTTCTGGTTCCTGACCTCTGGCTTCGCAAGACCCTGCTTCGGTTTAGCCATCCGTTTGGACTTTTGCCTTACAGCTTGATTTTCAATAAAGCCTTCTTATTTCCACTTATCTCTTGTTGTACGTCTGGTTCATGGTTCCATGACAAATGACCCCATTTTGGAAAGAAGACACCCCAAGGTATTTGCTGAGGGGCATATTGAGTCCATGAAAGTTTTAAATTTTTGTCCCAAGTTAGCAGAAATTGAGACTTTGTGAGAAAAATTTATGCCCCCAATTTTTTTTTCGATGAACTCGCCAGGCCCCTTGGGGTGTCTTCTTTACAAAATGGGGTCACATGTGGGGTATTTATACTGCCCTGGCTTTTTAGGGGCCCTAAAGCGTGAGAAGAAGTCTGGGATCCAAATGTCTAAAAATGCCCTCCTAAGGCCCCTTTCACACGAGCAAGTATTCCGCGCGGGTGCGATGCGTGAGTTGAACGCATTGCACCCGCACTGAATACTGACCCCATTCATTTCTATTGGGCTGTTCACATGAGCGGTGATTTTCACGCATCACTTATGCATTGCGTGAAAATCGCAGCATGCTCCTCTTTGTGCGTTGCGGTGCGATAATCCACGCAACGCAGGCCCCATAGAAGTGAATGGGGTTGCGTGAAAATCGCAAGCATCCGCAAGTAAGTGCGGATGCAGTGCGATTTTCACGCATGGGTTCTAGGTGACAGTCTATTCACTGTATTATTTTCCCTTATAACATGGTTATAAGGGAACATAATAGCATTCTGACTACAGAATGCATAGTATAATAGTGCTGGAAGGGTTAAAAAAATAAAAAAAGTTAACTCACCTTATCCTCTTGTTCGCGTAGTTCGTTCCCGGTCTGTTCTTTGCTAGCTGTGGGCTTGGGCTAAAGGACCTGTGGTGATGTCAGATCACATGCTCCATCACCATGGTGATGGACCATGTGATTGGAGCATGTGATCTGAATCCCAAGCCCGTATCGCCGTACTCAGGAGAAGTTGGGGAATGTGTTTTGGGGTGTCATTTTACATATACCCATGCTGGGTGAGATAAATATATTGGTCAAATGCCAACTTTGTATAAAAAAAATGGGAAAAGTTGTCTTTTGCCAAGATATTTCTCTCACCCAGCATGGGTATATGTAAAATGACACCCCACAACACATTCCTCAACTTCTCCTGAGTACGGCGATACCAGATGTGTGACACTTTTTTGCAGCCTAGGTGGGCAAAGGGGCACACATTCCAAAGTGCACCTTTCGGATTTCACCGGTCATTTTTTACAGATTTTGATTGCAAACTTCTTCTCACACATCTGGGCCACTAGAATGCCAGGGCAGTATAACTACCCCACAACTGACCCCATTTTGGAAAGAAGACACCCCAAGGTATTTTGTGATGGGCATAGTGAGTTAATGGAAGGCGCGCTCACAGGAACGGAAGGTAAGAGAGTGGATCTCCAGCCTGCCAGCGGCGATCGTTTGCTGGCAGGCTGGAGATGTTTTTTTTTTAACCCCTAACAGGTATATTAGACACTGTTTTGATAACAGCGTCTAATATACCTGATCCTCTGGTGGTCCCTTTTGTTTGGATCGACCACCAGAGGACACAGGTAGCTCAGTAAAGTAACACAAAACACTACACTACCACTGATCACCCCTGATCACCCCATACAGACTCCCTGATCACCCCCCTGTCGGGCTCCGTTCAGACGTCCGTATGATTTTTACGGATCCACTGATACATGGATCGGATCCGCAAAACACATACGGACGTCTGAATGGAGCTTTACAGGGGGGTGATCACCCATATAGACTTCCTGATCACCCCCCTGTCATTGATCACCCCCCTGTCATTGATCATCCCCCTGTAAGGCTCCATTCAGACGTCCGTATGATTTTTACGGATCCACGGATACATGGATCGGATCCGCAAAACACATACGGACGTCTGAATGGAGCCTTACAGGGGGGTGATCAATGACAGGGGGGTGATCACCCAATATACACTCCCTGATCACCCCCCTGTCATTGATCACCCCCTGAAAGGCTCTATTCAGACATTTTTTTGGCCCAAGTTAGCGGAGATATTTTTTTTGTTTGTTTTTTCTTACAAAGTCTCATATTCCACTAACTTGTGTCCAAAAAATTAAATCTCACATGAACTCACCATACCCCTCACGGAATCCAAATGCGTAACATTTTTTAGACATTTATATTCCAGACTTCTTCTCACGCTTTAGGGCCCCTAAAAAGCCAGGGCAATATAAATACCCCACATGTGACCCCATTTTGGAAAGAAGACACCCCAAGGTATTCCATGAGGGGCATATTGAGTCCATGAAAGATTTAAATTTTTGTCCTAAGTTAGCGGAAAGTGAGACTTTGTGAGAAAAAAACAGAAAAAGAAAAATCAATTTCCGCTAACTTATGCAACAAAAAAAAAAAATTCTATGAGCTCGCTATGCCCCTCATTGAATACCTTGGGGTGTCTTCTTTCCAAAGTGGGGTCACATGTGGGGTATTTATACTGCCCTGGCTTTTTAGGGGCCCTAAAGTGTGAGAAGAAGTCTGGGATCCAAATGTCTAAAAATGCCCTCCTAAAAGGAATTTGGGCCGCTTTGCGCATCTAGGCTGCAAAAAAGTGTCACACATATCGCCGTACTCAGGAGAAGTTGGGGAATGTGTTTTGGGGTGTCATTTTACATATACCCATGCTGGGTGAAAAAAATATCTTGGTCAAATGCCAACTTTGTATAAAAAAATTGGAAAAGTTGTCTTTTGCCAAGATATTTCTCTCACCCAGCATGGTTATATGTAAAATGACACCCCAAAACATATTCCTCAACTTCTCCTGAGTACGGCGATACCAGATGTGTGACACTTTTTTGCAGCCTAGGTGGGCAAAGGGACCCACATTCCAAAGTGCACCTTTCGGATTTCACCGGTCATTTTTTACAGATTTTTATTGCAAACTACTTCTCACACATATGGGCCCCTAAATTGCCAGGGCAGTATAACTACGCCACAAGTGACCCCATTTTGGAAAGAAGACACCCCAAGGTATTCCGTGAGGGGCATGGCGAGTTCCTATAATTTTTAATTTTTTGTCGCAAGTTAGTGGAATATGAGACTTTGTAAGGAAAAAAAAAATCATCATTTTCCGCTAACTTGTGACAAAAAATAAAAAGTTCTATGAACTCACTATGCCCATCAGCGAATACCTTAGGGTGTCTACTTTCCGAAATGGGGTCATTTGTGGGGTTTTTCTACTGTTTGGGCATTGTAGAACCTCAGGAAACCTGACAGGTGCTCAGAAAGTCAGAGCTGCTTCAAAAAGCGGAAATTCAAATTTTTGTACCATAGTGTGTAAACGCTATAACTTTTACCCAAACCATTTTTTTTTTAATCAAAAGACATGTAGAACAATAAATTTGGAGAAAAATGTATATATCGATGTCATTTTTTTGCAAAATTTTACAGCTGAAAGTGAAAAATGTCATTTTTTTGCAAAAAAATCGTTACATTTTGATTAATAACAAAAAAAGTGAAAATGTCAGCAGCAATAAAATACGACCAAATGAAAGCTCTATTAGTGAGAAGAAAAGGAGGTAAAATTCATTTGGGTGGTTAGTTTCATGACCGACCGGTGAAAGTAGTGTAGTGCAGAAATGTAAAAAGTGGCCTGGTCATTAATTTAGCTAGGGGTGTTGAAGTGGTTAAAGTCCCCATATCTTCAAATGGGAGAGCATTAACCCCTTTAACTAGTTTAGATAGAGATACATCAACTTTGAGGCAGGTTGTTAATAGGGTCTTGTCTTCTTCACAGAAGGGGAGGCGACGTTTCATCGTTTTTGGAATAAACTTTTTTATCTGGAGATTTCCATTCTCTTTTAATTAGTTCCATCATGTTTTTATGGACCGGAAACACCCTCTTTTTCTTTGTTCTAGACCACTATACATTTGGTCCTGGACGTACAGTTGCACTTTTTCATCTGAAAGCCCCATAGTAGCCCTAATGGCTTTTACTAAATCCTTTGTGTCCTCAGAGGAAAAAAGGAAGTTTTCATATTCTGAGTCAGACCCGGAAGAGATTTGGGAATCCTCATCCTCCGAATCTGACTCCAGTTCTGAGTCAGAGTATGACGACCCGGAGATGCTCATTTTAGTATCTCTGTGTTTAGAGCTAGATGTCCCAGGGGTAATTACAGGACTTTCTGCCATGGCAGATCTCATTTCTTCCCTTATTACATCTCGCAGCTCCTCTCTAATTGACGGGACTAAGTCCTTCACCATATTAGAGGTACATTTCTTGCAAAGCTTTTTGTAATATGTGTCGGGCAATCTAGCTGAGCATATCACACATTTTTTTAGTTTTTGGACTAGCTTTTTTCTGAGCTACGTCCTTTTCAATCTGCATTCACACAGGGAGAGAAAAGAGAGAGAGAGAAAAGAGAGAGAGAGATGGCACTGGGGTAGTAGGGGCCGATCTGATGGCACTGAGGGACATGGAGGGGCCGATCTGATGGCACTGGGGGACATGGAGGGGCCGATCTGATGGCACTGGGGGAAATGGTAAGAGATGGCATGGAGGGGCTGATGGCACTGGGGTGGGGGAGAGCTAAAGGCACTGGGGGATAGTGGAGCTGATGGCACTGGGTGAACTGATGCACTTGGGCTGATCACATGGGGGGGGGGGACCAAGGGTGTTGGGGACTGATGGCAGGGGGTCTGATGAGTTTATATAAAGGAAAAAAGTCTATTAATTAATTTTTTCTTATTAGATTACTCGATTAATCGTAAAAAATTATCGATAGAATACTAGATTACTGAAATAATCGTTTACTGCAGCCCTACTCATGCCCCCTGCCTTCAGCCCCTCCAGCACACAGTATAATGTAAAATACATCACTCCCACTGCCTTCAGCTCCTCCAGCATACAGTCCCATGTAAATACATCACTCCCTCTGCCTTTAGTCCCACACAGCATACAGTCCCATATAAGATACCTCACGCCCGTGCTTTCAGCCCCTCCAGCACACAGTACCATGTAAATACATCACTCCCTCTGCCTACAGATCCCTCCAGCACACAGTACCATGTAAATACATCACTCCCTCTGCCTACAGATCCCTCCAGCATACAGTTCTATTTAAGATACAACATTCCCCTGCCTTCAGCCCCTCCAGCATACAGTACCATGTAAAACACATCACTCCCCCTGCCTTCTTCCCCTCCAGCATACAGTCCTATGTAAATTCATCACTCCGCCTGCCTTAAGCCACTCCAGCATACAGTTCCATGTAACAGTGGGACCCACATTAAATATTTAAACGGGCCCCCCCTCACAACCCCCTCCTTCAATGCAACCCCCAATCTTGTGGCAGTCACAGGAAATCCAGCAATGTTGGATTTCTTGCGAGTGCCTCAGTGATAAAATGCATTTCTAAGGGATCACCACTAATCAGCGATCCTGGCTGTCATGCAATCAGTGTCGCCATGCAATGGGTGCCGCCCCAGGGCTCTCTATCGCAATCCAAGTGTAATAGGAAATGCCGAGTGGTATAACCATGCGGCCTAAATATCTCTTTATGTTTCACAGTGCTCCTACCTGGATACTGCTGGACCCCAGGCTTTGGCTCCAAAGAAATAAAAAGGGGGAATAATTGAGGGATTTGAAAGAGATAGATTTAGTCCAAACCTTGTATGTAGTTGAACAGCTTTACTTGAATAAATGTTCATCAAAACAATCTTCAAGCTTTGTCTTGGTCCCAGCAGGCTTTGGCATGAATTGTAAGGCTTCCTTAATATCTCTGCTTGCTTTCTCTCTCTCTCTGCTGTACTGACAGGCTTGGTTAAATACTTTGCTTTCTTTCTTTAAGCTGCACTAAATTCTTCTCAAGTCTGGTTACTGTACTTTAGAGGGACTGGTCTGGTGTCCTTGGATGGGGTGCCGTCGACTGTTATTCCCCTCCTGACACTCAGTAAAACGTATCTTTATCCGAAGTACTCTTCCCTCTTGCTGATTTCTCTTGTGGCGGCCGAGCAGAGATTAGGGTGCTCACACTCCTCCTGTCTAGAACTAAGGGCTCATTCACATGACCATATATTTTTTCCGTTTCCATTCAGTTTTTGTTTTTTTGCGGACTGTATACGGAACCATTCATTTCAATGGGTCCGTAAGAAAAACCTGGGAAAACTCCTGATGCCCCTGAAAATGTCAGGCCAATTTCCCTGTTGAATGCTGACCTCAAGCTGTTTGCCAAAATACTACCGTAACCGCCTTAATAAAGTACTACCTGCCCTGATAAATCCTGATCAAGTAGGCTTCGTGCCAGGAAGACAGTGTAGAGATGGCACAGGAAAGATGATAAACTTAATTCAGATTGTGGGGTGGTCCAGGATCCCCACGATCTTTGTCTCCTTAGACGCTGAAAAGGTGTTCGACAGAGTGCACTGAGGGTTCCTGGAACAGACTCTTAGGAAATTTGGGTTTAATGGGCATATTTTGCAGGCTATCCTAGGATTGTACTCAGCACCAAGGGGGAATGTATTGGCATCAGGATTCTTGTCAGAACCTTTCTTGATTACTAATGGAACTAGGCAGGGGTGCCCATTATCGCCCCTGGTCTTTGCATTGGTGATGGAGCCATGGCAGAAAAAATACGCAATTGTACTCAAATATCAGGGATTACGGTAGGGAAATGCTCACACTGTATTGGTTTATACGCTGATGATGTTATCCTCTAACCCCTTAACATCACTTAGGGCAGTCAATGAGTGTCACTACCAGAGCTTTGAGACGTTCTCACAGCTCTGTGTCTCCACCCCTGTGATGATGTCACTTAGGGTTGGAGGTGTTCTCACTGTTCTGTTTCTCCGCCCCTGTGATGAGGTCTTTACTCCCAGCTGTCTCTCCTGCGTTTGATTTCTCTGCCTTTAAATCACCCCTCCTCCTATTGCAGGGCGTGGATTATATTTCTCTTTTCAGTTGTAGCTCTGCCTTGAGTATCTTCACTTCTTTAGCTACTAGTTCTCTGGACCTGTGTTCTGCTGCTGCAAGCACTCCGGATATTGCCAGCGGCCCTTGGATCCGTCTTCTCTGCGGCTGCAGCTCCATCAGCTAAGTGTGCAGACTTTGTTGTGTACCTGGTGATTTCCTGACTGGATCTGAGGTGGCCCCGGTTCCCTCCATATTCTGAGCAGGGCATCGGTGGCCGTGCCCCTTCCACTATTGTAGGGGTTACAGGGCTCATCAGTCTAAGGTACGCGGGCATGCCTCGTTCCACCATTTGGATCCGGGCATGTGCTTTAGCAGCATAGGGAGAGTGTTGAGGGTCTGACGGGGGTCACCCTTTCTCTTCCCTAGTTTGGGGTCCGGTCAGTAGCTCTTTTTACTGTGTATGCTCTTGTTACCCTTAAACAGCCGTGACATTATAATCCACCAAAACCGTCCTTGTTGACATGGATCCGCTTTCTGACCTGGTTGACCGCATGCAGGGTCTTTCTTTGGAAGTAGCGGATCTCCATCAATCTCTGACTCAGCTACAAGCATTGGGCTCTGCTCCGGCTCATGGAGTCTGTTGCGAGCCAAAGGTCTCACTTCCGGAAACGTTCTCCGGGGGCAGTGAGAATTTTGTTCGCTTCAGAGAGGCATGTAAACTCCATTTTTGTTTGTGTCCCCACTCCTCTGGTAATGAGGAACAGAGGGTGAGGATTGTCATCTCCCTGCTCAGAGGTAATGCTCAGACTTGGGCTTTTTCGCTGCCATCAGGGGATCCTTCCCTGCGATCCGTGGAAAGGTTTTTTGTGGCCCTGGGGCAGATATATGATGACCCGGATCGTGTTGCTCTGGCAGAATCGAACTTACGTGTTCTATGCCAGAACAAACTGTCTGCGGAGCTTTATTGTTCTGAATTTCGGAGATGGGCAGCTGATTCAGGCTGGAATGATGCTGCACTCCGAAGTCAGTTCTGTCATGGTCTCTCAAGAGGATTTGAAAGATGCCTTTGCTTTCCATGAGAGACCAACATCCTTAGAGTCTGCCATGTCATTGGCGGTACGCCTTGACAGGCGTCTAAGGGAAAGAAACAAGACCTCTCCGTCCAGCCATTGTCAGTCTAGGGGCAATGGTGCGGACTCATTCAGTATGCAGGGGTCTCATCCTGTCTCGCTCCCCTCTGAGGAGGAGCCCATGCAACTAGGCCGACTTGCCCCTGATAAAAGAGGATTTAGTCCTCAGAATATGGTGTGTTTTTGTTGTGGGGGCATAGGTCATTTGGCAAATGTTTGTCCGTCTAGGAGATTCCTGAACTGTACTAAGAGCGATAATAAGAGAAAAACCCCAAGAGGTAGATCATCAAGTTCTGCTTCATCTGCTACTTTGTTGATGTGGGAATTGATGCTTTTCCTCTGACCTGCAGTTCCCGTTTTCTCCTGTCTGCCAGGGTGGCGCTAGAGAGCAAAGTCATTCCTTGTGAGATTTTTGTCGATAGTGGAGCGGCCGTCAATCTTATTGACACTCAATTTGTAGCCTTGCATGGTTTTCAGGTTTGTACATTAGAAAAGGATATACCTGTTTTTGCTATTGACTCTGCCCCACCGCAGAGATCTCTGAAAGGCATTGTTCACAATATCCGGCTAGCTGTAGGTGACACTCATGTGGAGGAGATATCTTGTTTTGTCCTTAACGGATTGCCTTCTCCTCTAGTTTTGGGGCTACCCTGGCACACTAGACATAACCCCACTATTTTTAAGTAGAGGTGGCTCACTCCCTGAACAATGAGTAGGATGGGTGCACCTACAGAAAAAGATTTTACCCAATCTTCAAAAATACTAGCAATATAGAAAGAAATAGTAGGGCACACCTACAGTTGGGTACACATGGAAAATTTAATAGACGTTTTATTCGTACAACGGTATATAATATCACATAAAAACAAATTAAACAAATATTGGCATGCGGTTACTGCGTACGTAAAAATAGTAATAAAAAATAAAAAATAAAAAAATATAAAATCACTTGAAAATGTGCAAAATGTCACTGGATAAAATAATCCTGAAATAGAGTCTTTTTACTGAGTAGTTCTCCAAGTTGTGGATATTATTATCACAGGTTTAATTCCTCAGTCTATATGGAGTGAAGTTCCCAGAGCAGTTTTCAATACAATGGAAGAGTAATTTTACTACTTATATTTCCTTTACTTGATTCACTTTCTGTGTGTATATTGATTAAACATTTACTTGTCTACTCACACTTGTGCTGGCTGTATTGCGGTTTATCGTGGCGTCCCACGTATAGTCTGCTTGTAGTCAGCGGTAATAGTTCCAAAGTGTGAATCCAGGGATCCTCGGTAGTGAATTGCAGGGGTGCCGTGGATGAAGATCTGTATGTGAGAAACACTGCCAGGTGCTTGAATCAAGCTGCAGGTTTGTACTCACTCCGGCAATCAAGCTATGCTTACTCCTGCCAAATCTTTTTAATACCGATCCCTCTCCTGGTAGTTGATTTGAAGCGCTTCAATGTTCAAGGCTGCATATCCAGTCTTATGGGATCCTCTCTCACCAAACGCGTTTCGGAGTTGGCTGTGACTCCTTCATCAGTGGCTAATGTTCCCATATGACTGGTCATCTTTTATACCCAGTTGCCCAGGTGTCGGTTTGATTCAGGTATATTCAAAACCTGAAATGGATTTCACTGGGTGTTCGTACTGCCATTGTAACGGCCGTGTATATATCTGTAGTTGTACTGCAAAACTTGAAGAAAACACAGGTGCAGTTCATAGGTTATATATAGTTGTCACTTTCAACATTTATTCAAACATTGTAGCCGACATGCGTTATCGCTACCGTATTTCTTGAAGGGAGACAGCCATTAAATCATGGTGTCTTTCATGCGGCTTTTTATATTACATCATTGTATTGTTGCTGCGGTATTTCTTTGAAGGGAGCGGACATGAGGTCATGGTGTCTATTTGTGCTATTTTCTTTGTTGCATCGTATTGTGCAGGCACAAATTCTTATCTCCATACTTGAAGTACATTATAACATATTGTATTCTATTTAAGATAGGTTCGTTAATTGCTATATCGTGTTCCAGATACTTTTAACCCTATGCGGATGTGTCTGTCTTAAAGTGCATTCGTTCATAGGAATCATTTTTCTCCATTTTTTCGTATTAGTATTCTCTATATATTTTATTGAACGGATGTTGATACTGACAGGCATAGGGTAACTTAAAGTATATGGAGCATATATTTTCAAAATTTCGTACTGATTTGTTAGCTTAAACATTATTCTCTATTTGCCATTCTAAGTGGGTATTAACCCTTTCAATGATATTTGTATCCAGGCTAGACAGATATTCATTATAAAGACCTATCTACATGAACATAGTATATAGAAGGTATTTATGGATAAAAAATAAAAATTATTAAGAGCAGTATAAAAGAATATAAAATCATAAATAATTTGTAGGAATAGTTGAAACGTATCCTTTGATGACATGGGGTAGAATAAATAGGGGAGTGAGGTAGCACACCGAGGAGGGGCCCGCATAGAAACTAACTCGCGGGTCCTCCCTCGGTGAGGAACCCCCCACACCCTAAAGAAAGCCATATAACTCCAACTCAGCATTCAATCCTGCTGGCAGGAGAGTATTAAATTCAAAGATGTGCCTAGATTCCATCCTTGACATCTTTTTGATATGATTCCCACCTCTCCAGTCAAAATCAACCCTTTCCAGGGCAGCAAAGGTTAACCCCTTTGGGTCTTGGTTATGTGCGGATTTAAAGTGGTTAGATAATGTGTGTTTTTCATAACCCTTTTTAATGTTGGAAATATGTTCCGCTATACGTATTCTCAAGAGTCTCTTGGTCCTGCCCACATATTGTCTTTTGCAGGGGCATTGAATTATATAGATTACGCTGTTGGAATTACATGTGAGGAAATCTTTTATAGTGTGTTGGTGAGCGTTTGTGGTAGATTTAAATTGAAGTGTTTTTTTGGGGAATGTGGTGGTTTTACAACCCATACACTTCCCGCATCTAAAGAAACCCGTGGTATTAGTCCACTTTTGTATTGATTGGGCTGTGATTTTCTTGTTTTTAGGAATTGATGGTGCTACTAATAAACCCAAATTGGTGGCCTTGGTGAAAGTGAGTTGGGGATGATGTGGTATCAGGTGACCTATTATTTTGTCTTTACCGATATAGTGCCAGTGTTTACTAATGATATGTCTTAATTTCTTATGTTGTGTGTTAAAGGGTAGAATTATCCTCATATTATCCCCATTATTTTGTTTGTTTGTTTTTGTTGTCGTATCGAAAAATGTTTTCCGATCTAGCTGGCGTACTGTGTCTAGGGCTGTATCTAAGATCTTTATGGGGTACTGTTTTTTGAGGAATTGATCTTTCATTATCCTAGCTTCCTCCTCAAAAGTGTCTGTCTTTAAGCAGTTCCTCTTTATTCGTCGGAACTGTCCTGTGGGTATATTCAGTAACCACTGTGGTAAATGACAACTGTCATACAGAATGTAGCTGTTTTTTGCGGTCGGTTTTTGATATGTATTGCAAATTAATTTGTCATTCTCTACTCTAATCTGTAGGTCCAGGAATTCTACCATTGTGTGGCTCATCTTTGCTGTGAAACGTAAGTTGAAATTATTTTGGTTGATCTTTTCCAAAAAGTTATCCAGGGATTCCTGGTCGTTTTTCCATATAAACACAATGTCATCTATATATCTTTTCCAGAGCACCAGGTCTGTCCCCAGCTTGGGGTCAATGATCTCCTGCTCCCAATTGTGCCATAAAAAGATTGGCATAGCTGGGGGCAAACCTGGTGCCCATCGCCGTACCGCATATCTGTAAATATATGTCAGAGTTATACCAAAAATAATTGTGGTTCAAGATATATTTCGTTACTGTCTGTAAATATTCTATCTGTTCCTCAGGTAGCTGGCTTGTTCTTTTTAATTGTTTCCCCATAGCTTCTATCCCCTGCGTGTGGTCTATTATAGTATATAAAGACTGTACGTCCAATGTGCCTATAGTCCATTTCTGGTCGTATTTAAGATTTTCTACTATTTGTATTATTTCAGTCGAGTCTTTTAGATAAGATCTTATAGTTTTGACAGTGGGTTGTAGCAACTTGTCTATATAGTGGGACAGATTTGCGGTCAATGACCCTATTCCCGATATTGTGGGTCGTCCAGGTGGGTTAATAGGGTCTTTATGTAATTTTGGGAGGCAATAAAAAACCGGTAATCTACATTGGCTCTCAGTAATATATCTAAATTCTTGTTTAGATAAGATGCCTATTTTTTGACCCTCTTCACATAAAGTGACCAGCTCTCTATGGTATTCCGCTGTAGGGTCAGTGCGTAATTTTTTATACGTGGTTGTATCTATTAATTGCCTTGAACACTCTTTGTTGTAATTATTTGTATCCCATACCACTATGGCCCCGCCTTTGTCTGCCGGACGTATTGTTATGTCCTGATCTTTCTGTAGTTGTTTAATTGCTTGTACTTCTCCTCTAGACAGGTTGTTATCTCTATTGTTATTTACTTTTATTTTCCTAATGTCATGCTCGACTGCTTTTCTAAAAGTACTAAGTTCTTCGCTAATTTCTTGTCTTGGATATTTGGTTGATTTTATTTTCACATCAGTGTGGATATATTTCCTTCCACCTAATGGATTAACTTCATTAATTATCGGATTTTTTAGAAAATATTTCTTTAGGCACAATTTCCTTATAAATTTCTCTATACCTATCAAAGTATCAAATTTGTTAAGTTTGTTAGATGGTGCAAACTTGAGCCCTTTATTTAATAGCTTTATCTGTGGTGCAGTCAGAGTGGTAGTGCTCAAATTAACAATCGCGTCAGATTCCTCTATTGATAATGTGGATTGTGATTTCTTTTGTTTACTCCTCTACGTGGTTTCCTCTTTCGTATCTTTGTGGTCTGTATTGGTGTCTTTGTGCATTTTGGGGTTCCCGATGTCGTACTTTGTCCCGTGGTTGTGGCGTGTTGTATTGTTGGCGTGTCCTGTGATATTGATACTCTCGACTGTTGTCTCTGTGTCTTAAATTGTATCGGTGTGTCGGTGATTGTCGCTGTGTTGAATGTGGTGATTGTCTCGGTGTTTTTTGTCGTGACCTCACTTTGTGGTGAGGGGGGGTCTGATCTAAAAAATGATTCTCAGTGAATATTTCAAATCTGTTGGCAGTTGGTATAATAAAGTCACTCTGTTCCCTGCTGTATGTGGGTTCTATTTCCACAGTTTCTAATATTTGTGGGTTACTTGTTGCCCTTTGTTTTTTAGTTTCTTTTTTGGTATTTTGGATTTTTTTGACTTTTTTAGTGATTATATCATACTCCAATTTGTCAATATTTTTACAGATTCGTTCCTGCCACATTCTATATTCATCATTTTTTGGTAGATTTCCAATAATTACTTTCATTTCTTCTATTTGGGTTGATACTTGATCCAGAATTTGGGACCTTCTCCTCACGATCATCTCCATTAAATTAATGGATTGTGTTCGTAAAAAATCCTCCCATTCTTTCTCAAAATCCTCATTGTATAGGTCATACGCTGGGGTTTTAGATAATAACAGCCCTGTAGGTATTTTACCTTGTACAATATATTGTTTAAGGGCTCTAATCTCCCAGCGTTGTTTGAGTTGTTTGTGTAACAAGCTTTCTAAATCTTTAAATATATCCGCCATGGATTTTTCATATGGCGGATTTGTATAACCTTCCCCATTAGCATCAAATGTAAACGTTTCAACTTTAAGGCGTTTAGTTTCCATGTGGCTCCAAATGTCCGTCATTGTGCAAGAAGGAGCTCACTCTCATCCGAGAGCGGTGTTCAGGAGCTACCTCCTCACCGGGAGTTTGACTGTCCCATTAACCTCATTCCCAGCGCCAAGCTGCCAAAGGCACGCCTCTACAATCTCTCACAACCGGAAAGACTCGCAATGCGAACCTATATCTCCGAGAGTCTCGAGAAGGGGCATATTCGTCCCTCAAAGTCGCCTGTTGCCGCGGGTTTTTTTTTTTGTTAAAAAAAAAGATGGCTCTCTGAGACCTTGCTTAGATTTTAGGGAGCTGAACCGTATCACGATTCGCGATCCCTATCCCCTTCCTCTGATCCCGGACCTCTTCAACCAAATTGTTGGGGCCAAGGTGTTTTCCAAATTGGATCTGAGAGGCGCGTACAACCTGGTCAGGGTCAGAGAGGGGGATGAATGGAAAACGGCCTGTAATACCCCTAACGGGCATTTCGAGAATCTCGTTATGCCTTTCGGCCTGATGAATGCTCCGGCCGTCTTTCAGCATTTTGTTAATAGTATTTTCTATCATTTAATGGGGAAATTTGTATTGGTGTATCTTGATGATATTTTGATTTTTTCCCCTGATGTTCAGACTCATCAGGATCATCTTTTTCAGGTCCTGCAGATACTGCGGGAAAATAAACTGTATGCCAAGCTGGAGAAATGTCTTTTTTTTTTAATCACGAAGTTTTTATTGATTATCTCCAAAAAGTAAAGTTACAATATCACATACAAGGGCGTAATAGCGCCCAAACAGTAGTTATTCAATAGCCAAATTCTTAGCAATTATCACTCAAGCAGTAATACAAGCGGCAGTTACACCGCAGAAGAGCATATCACCCCAGCCAGGGGTTCATTGAAGGAGTGAGATTTCAAGGAAAATAAATTAAAGTAAAGAAACACAAAAATATAAATGACAATAAACATAGAACAGAAATAACAGTCTAAACACAAGGCTATCAGGTGTCTCACTAACCGGAATTGCAGCTCGAAACCGACACTGATCTTAAGGAGGGCCTATGATCTATGGGCACTCTGGGACAATCTTCGGGGATTTAACACACATACCACTGACTGGAAATCCAAACTGACCATGCGGGCTGGAATTTTCTTAGGGACATAGTGCTAGTATGAGACATCTTTTCGTGCATACAGGTGGAATTTACTAGAGAAATCACCTCCTGTAGGGGGGGGGGGTATTAGGGTCCTTCCAATGCCTAGTAATCGTTAATTTGGTTGCCATAAGTATATGAGCCAATATAGTCCTACAGCTGCTATCTATGGTGTCTATTCCAATGAATAAAAGTGCCAGTTCGGGTGATAGAGGGGGGATTGTAGGCATAAGGGTGGCCAGTAGATGCTGCACACCACTCCATAAAAGGGAAACCTTGGGGCAAGACCATAAGATATGGAGGAGGACCCCCCTGTGTCCACATAATCTCCAGCAGTCCGGAGAGGCAGAGGGAAACATCAGGTTTAGTCTATTCGGGGTAAAATACCATCTTAGGCTAGTTTTAAAAATGGCCTCTTGGTGTGTCACACATCTAAAAGAAGAGGTGGCTATTCTGAAGGCTGCATGCCATTGCTCTTTAGAAAACGTTTGAGCAAGGTCTTTTTCCCATGCTTTCATAGGAGGCGGTTTCGTCCACTCACTTCCCCGATTTAGAAGATCATAAAAGAGAGAGATACCTCCCCTTTTCGGGAACCTATCATGCAAGTATCTCCTAACTATCAGCGGGAACTGAAGGGACTTGCCCTCCCTCCCCTTCAGAAAAGATCTGATTTGCAGGAATTTGTAGAAATCCACGTGGGGAATGTGATATTTATCATGTATATGGGAAAAGGATAGAAGATCCTCCTTGTCCATCAAATCCTGCACTGTTTGGACACCCTGGGAGATCCAGCTCCGAAGGTTAAGTCCCGGAATGTGATCAGCCAGACAATTCATGGATATGACCTGGGGTGGGATAGTCCCTACATCGCCAGTACTGCCCAGGTACAATTTCCACGCCTTGAGGGATAATTTAACTGTCTGCAGAGGGGAAGGCCTAGTATTAAGATTCCATAGCGTGCTCATCATTGGTGAGCGGAGTGAGGAGAGGTTGAGAGCCGTTCTCTCCATGTTTACCCAGTGTTTATCTTTGGAATCATTCCACCAGTGAATCAGTTGGTCCAGCAGGCATGCTGTTCGGTAGTGTTTTAGGTTAGGCACTCCCAGTCCTCCAATTTTTTGTGAGAGGTCAGGGTTGCATATGCTATTCTTGGGTGTTTAAAGTTCCAGATGAAGTCCATCATCTGTTTTTTAGCTTTGTTAAAGAAATGGTCAGGGATCGGGATAGGCAGGGTTCTGAAAAGATAGAGAAGTTTGGGAAGTAACAGCATCTTATACGCTGCAACCCTCCCAAACCAGGAGATCATTTGACTCTTCATATTTTTGATATCTTGCTGAATTTCTTCTAAGATAGGGGGGAAATTGGAGTGGAACGTTTTAGATGTTGGGTGGGTTAGTTTAATACCTAGGTATGAAATACTGTCCTGTTGCCAGTCCAGGGGAAATAGGCGTTTTAGCAGTAATAATTGTTCGGATGGTATGTTTATAGGCAAGCATTGGGATTTGTCAACATTTAATTTGTAGTATGAGACCCGACCGAAGGATGTCAGTAGGTCAAATACCCTGCGAAGGGAGGCTACCGGGTCTGTGCAGACTACTATAATGTCGTCAGCAAAGAGCGCCAGCTTATGTTCAGCTGATCCCAATTGTAGGCCTCTAATATTAGAATTGCACCTGAGTAATTCTGCTAGGGGTTCAACGGAGAGAATGAAAAATAAAGGGGACAGTGGGCACCCTTGTCTGGTGCCGTTAGTCAGTTTAAAATTTGTAGACAGGGCGCTGTTTGTAAACACTCTGGCACAAGGATTGGAGTAAAGTGCAGCAATTGCTGAGTATATGGGTCCAGAGAAGCCAAGTTTCCGTAGCACCGAGAAGGCATACGGCCAATTTACACGGTCGAACGCCTTCTCGGCGTCCAGTGTTAGGAATGTAGTTGGCTCGGCCGAACGTTCTGCTATCTGCAGAAGTGTGAAAAGTCTCCTAGTATTATCCGGTGCCTGTCTCCCTGACACAAACCCAGTTTGATCAATTGAGACTAAGGAGGGGACAGAGAAATGTCTTTTTATGGTATCAGAGATTCAATTTCTGGGTTTTCTCCTCTCTGCTTCTGGTTTTCGCATGGATCCGGAGAAGGTCCGTGCTGTGCTGGAGTGGGAGCTTCCTGAAAATCAGAAGGCATTGATGCGCTTTCTGGGTTTTGCTAACTACTACAGAAAGTTCATTTTGAATTATTCCTCTATTGTCAAACCCCTTACTGACATGACAAAAAAGGGGACAGATTTTTCCTCTTGGTCGGAGGAGGCGCTTGCAGCCTTTTCTAAGATTAAAGAGAGTTTTGCGTCTGCTCCCATCTTGGTGCATCCCGATGTTTCCTTACCTTTTATTGTTGAGGTGGATGCTTCCGAGGTGGGTGTGGGTGCAGTTTTGTCCCAGGGCCCCTCTCCTGCCAAATGGCGACCTTGTGCCTTTTTCTCTAGAAAACTCTCCCCGGCAGAGAGAAACTATGATGTGGGAGATAGGGAGTTGTTGGCCATCAAGTTGGCTTTCGAGGAATGGCGCCATTGGTTGGAGGGGGCCAGGCACCCTATCACCGTTTTTACCGACCATAAGAATCTGGCGTACTTGGAGTCGGCCAGGCGTATGAATCCGAGACAGGCCAGATGGTCTCTGTTCTTCTCCAGATTCAATTTTGTTGTTACTTTCCGCCCTGGGATCAAGAATGTGAAGGCTGATGCTCTCTCTCGTTGTTTTCCGGGAGGAGGAAACTCCGAGGACCCGGGTCCCATTTTGGCGGAGGGGGTAGTTGTTTCTGCTCTATATTCCGATTTGGAGGCCGAGGTCCAGGCTGCCCAGTCTGAGGCACCTGCCCGTTGTCCCTCCGGGAAGTTGTTCGTGCCTCCTGAGCTACGTCACAAACTCTTTAAGGAACATCATGATACCGTTCTTGCTGGTCACCCCGGGAGTAGAGCCACGGTAGATCTCATTGCTCGGAGATTTTGGTGGCCGGCTCTTGGTAAGTCTGTGGAGGGTTTTGTGGCGGCTTGTGAGACGTGCGCTCGTGCTAAGGTCCCTCGTTCACGACCTTCAGGTTCTCTTCTCCCGTTACCCATACCTTCCCGTCCTTGGACACACCTGTCCATGGACTTTATCATGGATCTTCCTCGTTCCTCGGGGAAGTCGGTGATCCTGGTGGTCGTGGACCGTTTTAGCAAGATGGCTCATTTCGTTCCTTTCCCTGGTTTACCCAATGCTAAAACGTTGGCGCAAGCTTTTGTCGATCATATTGTTAAATTACACGGCATTCCCTCTGAGATTGTTTCCGATAGAGGCACGCAGTTTGTGTCCAGGTTCTGGAAGGCTTTCTGTTCTTGCCTGGGGGTTCGGCTGTCCTTCTCTTCTGCTTTTCACCCGCAGTCGAATGGTCAGACTGAGCGCCTCAATCAGAATCTGGAGACATATTTGCGCTGTTTTGTGGCAGAGAACCAGGAGGATTGGTGTTCATTTCTCCCTCTTGCTGAGTTTGCTTTGAACAACCGTCGTCAGGAATCTTCTGATAAGTCACCATTTTTTGGTGCATATGGGTTCCATCCGCAGTTTGGGACATTCTTGGGAGGGGCTTTTTCTGGTTCTCTTTGTCTACCATTTGGCAAAAGATTCAGAGTAATCTCAGAAAGATGAGTGAGAAGTATAAGCGTGTGGCTGATAAGAGACGTGTGCCTGGTCCGGACCTGAATGTGGGTGATCTGGTGTGGTTGTCTACAAGAAATATTAAACTGAAGGTTTCCTCCTGGAAATTGGGTCCCAAGTTTATTGGGCCTTATAAAATTTGGTCAGTCATCAATCCTGTTGCCTTCCGCCTTGATCTTCCACGGGTTTGGAAGATACATAATGTTTTTCACAGATCTCTCTTAAAACCATATGTCCAGCCCACGGTACCCTCCTCTTTGCCTCCTCCTCCGATTTTGGTTGATGGCAATCTGGAGTTTGAGGTTTCCAGAATTGTGGACTCTCGCATTGTCCGCGGTTCTCTTCAGTACCTCGTTCATTGGAAGGGTTATGGTCCTGAGGAGAGGATGTGGGTTCCGATGTCGGACATTAAAGCCACTCGCCTTATCAGGGCATTTCATAGGGCTCATCCTGGGAAGGTGGGTCCTGGGTGTCCGGAGTCCACCCATAGAGGGGGGGGGGTACTGTCACTACCAGAGCTTTGAGACGTTCTCACAGCTCTGTGTCTCCACCCCTGTGATGATGTCACTTAGCGTTGGAGGTGTTCTCACTGTTCTGTTTCTCCGCCCCTGTGATGAGGTCTTTACTCCCAGCTGTCTCTCCTGCGTTTGATTTCTCTGCCTTTAAATCACCCCTCCTCCTATTGCAGGGCGTGGATTATATTTCTCTTTTCAGTTGTAGCTCTGCCTTGAGTATCTTCACTTCTTTAGCTACTAGTTCTCTGGACCTGTGTTCTGCTGCTGCAAGCACTCCGGATATTGCCAGCGGCCCTTGGATCCATCTTCTCTGCGGCTGCAGCTCCATCAGCTAAGTGTGCAGACTTTGTTGTGTACCTGGTGATTTCCTGACTGGATCTGAGGTGGCCCCGGTTCCCTCCATATTCTGAGCAGGGCATCGGTGGCCGTGCCCCTTCCACTACTGTAGGGGTTACAGGGCTCATCAGTCTAAGGTACGCGGGCATGCCTCGTTCCACCATTTGGATCCGGGCATGTGCTTTAGCAGCATAGGGAGAGTGTTGAGGGTCTGACAGGGGTCACCCTTTCTCTTCCCTAGTTTGGGGTCCGGTCAGTAGCTCTTTTTACTGTGTATGCTCTTGTTACCCTTAAACAGCCATGACAATGAGATACTTGACCAATACTCCTCGATATCGTATTATAAGCTAAATATCAGTAAGACCAATGTACTTCCCATCAATGTACCAGAAAGCTTGCAGCATGACTTAAGCGAACACCATCCCTTTAACTGGGCCACTGAATCAATAAGATATTTAGGGGTTGAGTTGACTAGCTCATTGTCTGGCATGATTCCCCTCAACTTTAAAAAATTAAGGGCTGAATTACAAGATGACTACTCTAAGTACAACAAAGCCCAGCTCTCGTGGATAGCAAAAATTAATACAGTTAAGATGCCAATACTCCCCAAAATCCTGTATGTATTCAGATGTATACCCCTAAAAATTCCTAGAACTTGTATTAAACAACTACAAAATGACATGCTCAGTTTCATTTGGGGAGGCACCCACCCTAGGATTAATAAAAATGTGCTATACCCTTCTCTCCGCAAAGGAGGACTAGGGGTCCCAGACTTATTCAGTTACTACTTGGCCAACTTGTTAGATCAGGCTATGGAGTGATGGTCCCCAACTTCATCCCATAAGTGGCTCAGCATTGAAGAGAACTATGTTAGAAGAAGATCCCTAAAGTCACTACTGACAGCTTATTTGTTAAAACCTTTTATTTTTTCCACGCCTCTAAGAGCAATGGAAGCCTCCATATTTGAATGGGCACATCTATTCAAAACTAAATCACCATTTCCCCTGGAGAAGAAGCATTTTCCTATTTTGGCCATAGAATACCATATTCCGACACTTCAAATCACAAACTGGCTAAATTGTGGGATAGATACGATGGGGAGCCTATTTGAACAATCCACCCTAAAACCTTTTGAGACACTGCATTCCATATAATCTGCATAACTCTCTCTTTTACCAGCACTTGCAGATTCGCCACTTTCTTTCCTCCCTCGTATTGGATGCATCAGTGAATGAGCATGACACAATCAGCAAGATACTTAAAGCAGACACCTCCCCCCATTCCAGCCTCTCATTTTGGTACTCATCTCTGTTGTCAGCAGACAAAGAATGCAAAAAAAACTTTATGACTAGGTGGGAGGCTGAAATGGGGAAAGAATTCTCAATAGATAAATGGACAGACGCTATGTACTGGTCCATGAAATGTTCAAAATGCATAAACCATACAGAGCAGAACAGGAAAATTCAGGTACTTAACGCCAAACAGGTTGGCGCATACTATCCCGAACTATTCTCCACTGTGTTGGAGGGGATGTGGTCAAATAGGCACTCCGTATCATATGTGGTGGGCCTGTCCTACACTAACTCGCTTTTGGGCGTCAGTTTCGGGGGTATTAGAAGAGATAACTGGGATTAAAGGAATACTAAGCCCGGAGCTAGCAATTCTGAGCATAGGCCTGGTACAAATTCCCTGCAACAGTAGAGCTATAGTGGCGCATATCCTTTCTGCATCTAAAAAAGTGATTGCTCGCCAATGGAAAGTTGGCCTTCAAATTGGTAAACTATCATATGCAATGTGAATTTACGTTCGCCTCCACGTTGAAATATAGAATAGCAATGCATAACTCATGGTTACTATGGTTATCTAGTTCATACGCGGACCCACTCCCATACTGCCTCCTATAATTGGAATACTCCGGGAGAAGCTAAATAGTTGCCCATAGACGTTCTATTTGCACAAGTACACTGCCAATGTATGTTGCATATGACTACTGTAAGTTGTAAATTGCAATTGTTTAGCATATATGCTTATGATCAATGTAACATCCTCAATTTGCCAAAACTATTCCATTTATGTATGGAACCCTTTATTATTTATTACTTTTCCTTTATGTCTACTATGTCTATTTTGTTAAATTTACTTAAGAACAAAATCCTTTTTCAATAAAAACTTTATTGATAAAAAAAAATACTAATCATACTTTCATCCTGCAGTCCGATGACGCATAAGGGCACAAAAAATGATCTTTTATCCTCCGTCTGCGCTAATTTGCATGTCAGCTTGAAGTCAAGGGGGCAGCGGCCTCCTTGCTTCAAGTCAAGGTAACCACGCCCCCTTTTGC
Source organism: Bufo gargarizans (assembly GCF_014858855.1). Lineage (NCBI taxonomy): Eukaryota > Metazoa > Chordata > Amphibia > Anura > Bufonidae > Bufo > Bufo gargarizans. The sequence continues at coordinate 62,427,279 of NC_058090.1, forward strand.
CTCTGAGTGACAAACCGCAATTCGGCTTCACTTTGCGAGGTCTCCTGCATGTGCGGTGCCCTCTGCTTTACTGTGCAATCTAATGCCATACATGCATTTAGGAGGTGACAGGATCCCTTTAGGCCTCTTTCACACTACCTTTTTCTTTTTCCGTTTTGCGGGCCGTTTTTTGCGTTCCGTATACGGAACCATTCATTTCAATGGGTCCGCAAAAAAAACTGAATGTTCACATTTTGATTGCAAAGTACTTCTCACACATTTGGGCCCCTAAATTGCCAGGGCAGTATAACTACCCCACAAGTGACCCCATTTTGGAAAGAAGACACCCCAAGGTATTCCCTGAGGGGCATGACGAGTGCCTAGAATTTTTAATTTTTTGTCACAAGTTAGTGGAATATGAGACTTTGTAAGAAAAAAAAAAAAAAATCATAATTTTCCGCTAACTTGTGACAGAAAATAAAAAATTCTAGAAACTCGCCATGCCCCTCACGGAATACCTTGGGGTGTCTTCTTTCCAAAATGGGGTCACTTGTGGGGTAGTTATACTGCCCTGGCAATTTAGGGGCCCATATGTGTGCGAAGTAGTTTGAAATAAAAATGTGTAAAAAATGACCTGTGAAATCCGAAAGGTGCACTTTGGAATGTGTGCCCCTTTGCCCACCTAGGCGGCAAAAAAGTGTCACACATCTGGTATCGCCGTACTCAGGAGAAGTTGGGGAATGTGTTTTGGGGTGTCATTTTACATATACCCATGCTGGGTGAGAGAAATATCTTGGCAAAAGACAACTTTTCCCATTTTTTCATACAAAATTGGCATTTGACCAAGATATTTATCTCACCCAGCATGGGTATATGTAAAATGACACCCCAAAACACATTCCCCAACTTCTCCTGAGTACGGCGATACCAGATGTGTGACACTTTTTTGCAGCCTAGATGCGCAAAGCGGCCCAAATTCCTTTTAGGAGGGCATTTTTAGACATTTAGATCCCAGACTTCTTCTCACGCTTTCGGGGCCCTTTCCGCTAACTTGGGACAAAAATGTCAATCTTTCATGGACTCAATATGCCCCTCACTGAATACCTTGGATTGTCTCGATTCCGAAATGGGGTCACTTGTGGGGTATTTATACTGCCCTGGCATTTTAGGGGCCCGAAAGCGTGAGAAGTCTGGAATATAAATGTCTAAAAAATTTTACGCATTTGGATTCCGTGAGGGGTATGGTGAGTTCATGTGAGATTTTATTTTTTGACACAAGTTAGTGGAATATGAGACTTAGTAAGAAAAAGAATAAATAAATAAATAATTAAAAAAAAATTCCGCTAACTTGGGAAAAAAAAAATGTCTGAATGGAGCCTTACAGGGGATGATCAATGACAGGGGGGTGATCAGGGAGTCTATATGGGGTGATCACCCCCCTGTCATTGATCACCCCCCTGTAAGGCTCCATTCAGACGCCTGTATGATTTTTACGGATCCATGGATCGGATCCGCAAAACGCATACGGACGTCTGAATGGAGCCTTGCAGGGGGGTGATCAATGACAGGGGGTGATCAGGGAATCTATATGGGTGATCACCCGCCTGTCATTGATCACCCCCCTGTAAGGCTGCATTCAGACGTCCGTATGCGTTTTGCGGATCCGATCCATGTATCCGTGGATCCGTAAAAATCATACGGACGTCTGAATGGAGCCTTACAGGGGGGTGATCAATGACAAGCGGTGATCAGGGAATCAATATGGGTGATCACCCGCCTGTCATTGATCACCCCCGTGTAAGGCTGCATTCAGACGTCTGTATGCGTTTTGCGGATCCGATCCATGTATCCGTGGATCTGTAAAAATCATACGGACATCTGAATGGAGCCTTACAGGGGGGTGATCAATGACAGGGGGTGATCAGGGAATCTATATGGGTGATCACCCGCCTGTCATTGATCACCCCCCTGTAAGGCTGCATTCAGACGTCCGTATGCGTTTTGCGGATCCGAGGATCCGTAAAAATCATACGGGCATCTCAATGGATCCTTACAGGGGGGTGATCAATGACAGGGGGTGATCAGGGAATCTATATGGGTGATCACCCCCCCTGTAAGGCTCCTTTCAGACGTCCGTATGCGTTTTGCGGATCCGATCCATGTATCCGTGGATCCGTAAAAATCATAGGGACGTCTGAACGGAGCCTGACAGGGGGGTGATCAATGACAGGGGGGTGATCAGGGAGTTTATATGGGGTGATTATGGGTTCATAAGGGGTTAATAAGTGACAGGGGGGGGTGTCGTGTAGTGTGGTGTTTGGTGCGACTTTACTGAGCTACCTGTGTCCTCTGGTGGTCGATCCAAACAAAAGGGACCACCAGAGGACCAGGTAGCAGGTATATTAGACGCTGTTATCAAAACAGTGTCTAATATACCTGTTAGGGGTTAAAAAAAAAATCACATCTCCAGCCTGCCAGCGAGCGATCACCGCTGGCAGGCTGGAAATCCACTCGCTTACCTTCAGTTCCTGTGAGCGTGCGCGCCTGTGTGCGCGCGCTCACAGGAAATCTCGGCCCTCGCGAGATGACGCGTATATGCGTCACTCTGCGCAGGGCTGCCGCCTCCGGACCGCACGTCTGCGTTAGGCGGTCCGGAGGCGGTTAAAGTGCATCCGTATGTCTTCCGTATCAGTTACGATTTTTGCGGTACCATCTATTGAAAATGTTATGCCCAGCCCAATTTGTTCTATGTAATTACTGTATATGCCATATGGAAAAACGGAACGGAAACACAACGGAAACAAAAAAACGGAACAACGGATCAGTGAAAAATGGACCGCAAACATGGGGGATTGATCTGAGGTCTGATTAACATTGGGGGTCTCATTGCTGGTCTGACCTGAGATGTAATGGAAAATATTGTTTTCTTATTGTTTTCCTCTAAAACCTAGGTGCCTCTTAGGCTACTTTCACACTTGCGTTCAGAGCGGATCCGTCTGTAATAATGGATCCGCTCATATAATGCAGACGGTGGCTCTGTTCAGTACGGATCCGTCTGCATTATAATGTTTAAAAATTTCTAAGTGTGAAAGTTGCCTCAGACGGATCCGTCCAGACTTTCAACGTAAAGTCAATGGGGGACGGATCCGTTTGAAGATTGAGCCATAGTGTGTCATCTTCAAACGGATCCGTCCCCATTGACTTACATTGTAAGTCTGGACGGATCCGCACGCCTCCGCATGGCCAGCGTTCAGGTGTCCGCCTGCTGAGCGGAGGCTGAACGCTGCCAGACTGATGCATTCTGAGCGGATCCGCATCCACTCAGAATGCATTAGGGCAGTACGGATGCGTTCGGGTCCACTTGTGAGCCCCTTCAAACGGAGCTCACAAGCGGACACCCGAACGCTAGTGTGAAAGTAGCCTTACAGGGCGAAAAATACAGTGCAGCAGAGACTTTATATAGTCGTTATATATTTTAATATGCACCTAATATGCACCAGTTTTTTGGTCAGTGCCGACCAGAAGCTGCTACCCTGGAGCCCCAGCGATTACACTGCTGGGGCTCCGATCAGAAGCTGCCACCCTGGGGCCACTTCCACCAATGATTTAATTGTGTGGAGAGGGAAACCGCAATTAATATGATACTTAGAAGAGGGGGAGCAGAAGGGAGGGGCTGAGGGGTTAATTGCGACGGATCACGGCACGCAGTAATAGAGGCCAGGTATGGGATATTGCTGGCACATGCAGGCTACGTTTGTATTCACGCATATTAACTATATTCATTGGTGGCGGAGTGGCCACAGTCCCTCTACTCCTCCTCCTAGTCTGTTCTCATTGGTGGTCAGCAGCAGCCGCACACAGTGGGGAGGGAGGGACTCCCTCATTCTTCACTGTGCCGGCTAAGGAGAACATGGTGCATGCCGAGAGTGGCGCATGCCATGTTCTACCGCGATATAAACTAAATCTCTATCGTTAGCCAAATTTATATCGTTTATATTGCATATTGTCTATATCACCCACCCCTACTACAAGGTAATACCATAATTAGCCCATGTCAAAACTGATGAAAGGTCCTCTTTAAGCAGCCAGTCTCCTCTTTTAATGATCCATGCTGATGGGCGGGGCTCATCTCCCTGCTCTGCTCTGAGGACATTCTAGAGCAGGCATGTCCAAACTGCGGCCCTCCAGCTGTTGCAAAACTAAAACTCCCAGCATGCCCTAATAGCTGTAATCTATCCAGGCATGCTGGGAGTTGTAGTTTTGCAACAGCTGGAGGGCCGCAGTTTGGACATGCCTGTTCTAGAGGATTGAAGTGAGTGTAAGGGAGGGGGAGGGGGTGGCCAGTCTGAGAAAGTTTAATACTGCTTCGGGCCCATTGTCAGCTCAGATGCGGCATATAGAGAAGATAACAAAGTATCATGCGGCACTCACCGAAGTAGTGAGCATGTATCTCTTTATTCTTCCTTCTTCAGGACAATAGTGGATGGGGTGCTGGGGCGGACAAACTATTGCAGATGATAAGCGATTACGTCCGTTTCGCGCGTACTATCGCGCTTCTTCTGGTCGCTATAGACATCATCGCGAAGTGTTGCGCTTTATAGAAGCGACGCCCCGCAGCCGAAGTCATCAGCAACAGCTGTGCGCCGCAAGTTAGGGACGTTAAAACCATACATGTGAAGAGGACAAACACATGCAAATCAATACCAATAGTTAATTCAATCTTCATAGTCATACTAACATACTCATATATTATAGTATCATAGTACATAAGGACGAAAAAAGACATTTGTCCATCCAGTTCGGCCTGTCATCCTGCAAGTTGATCCAGAGGAAGGCAAAAAAAAAACTGTGAGGTAGAAGCCAATTTTCCTCACTTTAGGGGAATAAAAATTCCTTCCCGACTCCAATCAGGCAATCAGAATAAATCCCTGGATCAACTCTCTCTAGTAGCTATAGCCTGTAATATTATTACGCTCCAGAAATACATCCAGGCCCCTCTTGAATTCCTTTATTGTACTCACCATCACCACCTCTTCAGGCAGAGAGTTCCATAGTCTCACTGCTCTTAGTGTAAAGAATCCTCTTCTATGTTTGTGTACAAACCTTCTTTCCTCCAGACACAGAGGATGTCCCCTCGTCACAGTCACTGTCCTGGGAATGAATAGATCTCTGTACTGACCCCTGATATATTTATACATATTAATTAGATCTCCTCTCAGTCGTCTTTTTCTAAAGTGAATAACCCTAATTTTGATAATCTTTCAGGGTACTGTAGTTGCCCCATTCATGTTATTACTTTAGTTGCCCTCCTCTGGACCCTCTCCAGCTCTGCTATGTCTGCTTTGTTCACTGGAGCCCAGAACTGTACACAGTACTCCATGTGTGGACTGACTAATGATTTGTAAAGTGGTAGGACTATGTTCTCATGACGGGCATCTATGCCCCTTTTGATTCAACCCATTAGCTTATTGGCCTTGGCAGCAGCTGCCTGACATTGCATATCACTGTACAATAATATTACTAATTCATGTAGCATATAGAAGCAATTGTTATACAAGAGAGGGTCCATCTCTCAAGGGGTCCAAAAATCTTAACCTGACAAGGCTCAATACATATGGGTTACCTGGTGTCCTACTTCAAATCTTAAAGGAATACGGACATGTAATTTCTGTCATTCAGCCCCGCTGTACTCTGGTGAGTAAGATCCACCTTGCTTCCCTCTGCAGGAGCAGCTGGTGTCGATCCCCTCCCCTAGGGATGGGTAGAACCTGTTCCACTCCCGCAAAGGAAAGACAACGCGGATGACCACCATGCGCAGATCTGATATGGTCGATCAAGCGGGGACATCCCTTGCCTGAACGGATAGAGTTGACATGTTCCCGTATTCGCTCAAAAAGTGGACAAATTGTTTTGACAATATAAAATCTCTTGCATGGACAAAAAACAACATACAAAACATAGGGTGTACGGCAAGTTATAAAATCCCGCACAACGCGTTTAACTCCTCCTATTTGTAGCCACTTGCTACACACATTTAATGCACAAAAACGTTCGTTGGAGCGTGAAAAGATGCACATCAGCAATTCTCTAAGCAAATTATGGATCTTGTGTTGGCTCGAGATGAAAAGGAATATGCGGCTGTAACAGATGAATTAAGCAAGGCGTGAGAGGAGTTGCAGAAAAGATTAATGGAGTCCCAACTCACCAACTTTGACAAGAGATTAAATAAGAAGCTTTTAGTCACACAAATGGAGATCAAGGAGAGAAAGAGGGACAAAAACGATTATGAACTTGACCTGGTGTTCGATTGGGGCAAAAAGAGGATGCGCCCTAAATGTATACCACGACGAGGACGCAACGATTTTTGGACAACTGACTCGGATTCGAGCCTGTCAGAGGAAAATGGAGCCAATCCGTCGAATAATCCCACCCCTTTAGAAAAAGAACGAGAAGGGGGCGTGGCAGACATGCAAGAAAAATCCAAAGAGACTCGCAAGTCGATAAGACGGAGACGCCAGGTCTCGTGGAGACAATAGAAAAAGATTATGAAGTCCCGAACATTAGTGCCATGAACATAGTGGTGAACCTTACAGGATGAGAACTGCCCACCGGGCTGCACCCCCCTCCTCAATCGAGGGTTGGGATTCAGCCTGAGCAGTTCTGCCTAGTCGATTTTGAAATCGATTTATTCCTATCCGTTCGCAAATTATTTTTGAAAAAAAATGTTTGCTGAATCCCCCTCTAGTGATGTACCTCCGTTGCCAGGGGAAATCGATTTTCATTTGAAGGGTCGCTTTAATGAGGAGATAGAATGTATTCTGTTTTTGGCCAACATAGAGGCAGAGGAAACAGTTAGCAGTGATAACCAGGTGGACAAATATGTAGGTGGCATCAGGTCCACCTTCCTTCCTCCCATTTTGGCCGGCTCAGCGATAAACCTGTTCCACAAACTGGTATTGAGGGAGATACGTGCGCTGATGTATCCAGCAGCACCCCCTAACATTAATGGGGAGGAGTATCAAGCCCTTTTGTGGTTAAAACAACAGGAAAATATCAATTATTAAACCGGCCGACAAGGGAGGGAATGTGGTCCTGATGACCAGG